>NC_142063.1:2164131-2294131 GCF_059756535.1 Pantherophis guttatus
AGTGAAGGTTGCAATTGCTATTCAAACTTTCCTCAGTGAGACAATCGGAAAAAAAACATGGAACAGAAGGCTACATCAACTACAGGTTTCTCACTGCTGCAGAAGTTTGCAAGAAGTTTTGCGTCTCCTTCCAAGACTGAATTTTTGGGAGGGGGAAAGGGGGTGGTAGGAAACCAGCTACATCCTGGGCGAAGGGGCATCTTAAACCCACCCCCCAGTCCCACCAGGGAATTTCAAGAGGGGTCAATGTTGAGAGCAAGGGGTCCGGATTGATTCTTTCTTGGCAGAAATGGTGCAAATCTACCACCCCTGGCCCAGCCGAGAATTTCACCTGTCAGGGCATCCCCTCGGGTGGGATGGGGGGTCCAAGCAGTGAAAGAGGGGGATTGCACCCCTGCCCCTTCAAGGGGGGCAGGAAAGCAAAGATGCCCCATTAAAAATGAACCCAGGAGGAAAATTAACCCATAAAACAGATTAATTCCTTTCCTCGGGCAGCAGCTGAGGGCTCCCTGGAGATGTCAGCTGGGTCCGGCTGGGTCCAGGAAGTTGCAATGGGGCACTGTGCCCTCCTAGAAGAGGGTCCAAGCCAGGGAAGGCATAGATGAGCCCTCCCGAGGGCTGCCACTCCGGCTATGGGTCAAGCAAGGGATGCCTACCTACAGAGGCAAGGTTTTCGGGCAGGACAAACGCCGGAAACCCTCGGGGGTGCTGCTGCCCGTCCGGTCGCTCTAAGGGTCGAGAGGCGTAGGTCTCGTGCTGGGGGTAGAAGACTTTCGGCTGCTGCATGCTCCTTCTGGGGGCTGAAGGACCGTCTTCCCATCTGGACCCCCGTGGAGGGAGGGGCGTGGCTTCCTGGAGTCCGTTGCCATGGGCACCCTTCTTCTGTTTGCATGGTTACTCAGGAACGGGTTCCAGGTGGGTCCTTTAAGGTTCTGCATCCCTTGACCCCTGTGGGACAGATGGATGGATGGATGGACGGGCAGCAGGGCGGGGGTGTGTGGGAGAGAGGAAGGGGCTGGGGGCGGAAGGGTGGGCAAAAGAAGTAATGGAAAGAACCAAGATGGGGCAAACGGTCTCTGGGGTGGGCAGACGGTCGAGGGCACCCATTGTCCTCCTTTGGATGTTCCAAGAGTCACATCTATGGAAGGAAAGAAATATGTGGGCACCGAGAGGGCTCTCCCCCAAATCGGAGGTGTGTCCTTCCCCCATCCCTGAAACCTGCAGGGGCTGTCAAAAAAGGCAAGATGGCCGCCCTGACAGTCTAATTCAAGCTCTGCCTTTTGTGTGGCAGTTAGGATCTGTCCATGGCTGGCCCCTCCTGGGTCTCCCTGGTCTCTCCTTTCCCACCCACCCACCCACCCACCCCTTCAAAACAATGTCTCCAAGTCCATTTGGGTCCTGGCTATCACAGGGAGGGGGCAGAGTATCCGTGGGGCTCCGGTTTGTTTGGGTCTCCTTTTGAATGTTTTGCCCTTTCAATCGGTGGCATCTTTGTCCTGGGTCCTGGGAGCTCTCTGGGCTTTGGGATTTTCCAGCAGATGTTTCATTACCCAACTAGGCAACATCATCAGTGCTAGTAGGAGGTGTGGGGTTTGCTCTCTGTTTATATATAAGTGGCTTGTCCTGTCAGTGTTGGCGGAGGAGCAGTCTTTCTCTTGGTAGTTCTTTGATTAAGGTATTGCTTGATTGTTTGTCTGGTGTTAATCCCTGCTTATCCGAGTTTCTTTTTCTGTGGAATTTTTGGTGCTCTCTAAGCTTGGTGGTTTTGTTGCAGATATTTCATTGCCCAACTAGTTAATATCACCAGGGCTGTAGTTAAGGATGTTACTAAGGATCTCACAGCTCAACTCTGAGCTACAAATATTTTCCTCTTATCAGTTGTATCCCTAAAATGCTTTCCTGTGTGTGTGTTCTTAGTTGTAAGCCGTCCAAAGTTGTTTGCGAGTTGGGTGGCCTATGAATTAAATCATAAACTCTGTTGTGTGAAGCTATAGATAGTCCTCGATTTACAACCCTTTGTTTAGTGACCGTTCAAAGTTATAACGGCACTGCAAAAAAGTGATTTATGACTGTTTTTCACACTTATGACCGGTGTGGCATCCCACAATGACATGATCAAAATACAAACACTTGGCAATATTTATGACGGTCGCAGTGTCCCAGGGTCACGTGCTCCGCTTTTGCGACCTTCTGACAAGCAAAGTCCATGGGGAAGCCAGATTCGCTTAACAACCGGGTTACTAAGTTAACGGTGCGCTTTTGCTGTTGCAGCCATTATTGCTTCCCAGCTTTGCCAACGAACTACGGGAGAGGGAATGCAGGCTTCTGACATCCAGAAGACAGCTGTGAGAACCAAGGTCGCTTTGGCAGGCGTTTGCCAGAGCCAAAGACTTTTTCTCATAACAATACAATGAGACTCAATTGGACAATGTGACCTGGTCTAATAGGGGGAGGGAGAATCTTACGCAGGAATTAGCCAGCTCGGGTTTTGCCCTCATCTGTGCCGAAAATGATGTACCGTATTCAGTAAAGTTTTGCATTAAGAGATTGGATCACATCCTAACCAGTGGTTGGCTTCAAATTTTTTTTTTACTACCGGTTCTGTGGGTGTGGCTTGGTGGGCGTGGCAGGGGAAGGATACTGTAAAATCTCCATTCCCACCCCACTCCAGGGGAGGTTACTGCAAAATCCCCATTTCCTCCCGTCGATCAGCTGGGACTCGGGAGGCAGAGAATAGATGGGGGCGGGGCCAGTCAGAATTTTTACTACCGGTTCTCCGAACTACCCAAAATTTCTGCTACCGGTTCTCCAGAACTGGTCAGAACCTGCTGAAAAACCCACCTCTGATCCTAACGTCATTGCATCCGGACAATTACAAGGACCTCAGGGGTTCAAAACTTTGAGGCCTGTTGTGGAGCGCCTGGGTAGCAGAACTATTCTCTCCTCCCTCCGCAACACCGAATCTTCTGGCTCTTGTGGAAGAGGAAGGAAGGGCCTTCCTCTGCGGCTGCCTTGACCTCCTTCCCTCTACTGGATCCCCAAATGAAACCCGAAGCAGCTTCAGAAATGGCTACCCCTCCCCAGATCTCCACCCCTTCCTTGGCTTGGTAATGGTCCAGGGGCTGGGGCTCCAACCTGGGCAACTTTAAGACTGATCCCCCAGCCAATTCTGGGAATTCTGGGAGTTCAAGTCCATAAATACTGGCTGAGGAATTCCCTCCTTCCCTCTTTCCTCTCTCACTTTTTCCTTCCTTCCTTCCTTCCTTCCTTCCTTCCTTCCTCCATCCCTCTTTCCTCTCTCATTTTTTCCTTTCCATTCCTCCTTCCTCCTTCTTTCCTCTCACTTTTTTCTTCCTTCCTTCCTTCCTCCCTCCCTCTCTCCTCCCTCTCTCCCTCGCTCTTTCCTCTCTCACTTCTTCCTTCCTTCCTTCCTTCCTTCCTTCCTTCCTTCCTTCCTCCTTCCTTCCTTCCTCCATCCCTCCGTCCCTCTTTCCTCTCTTTTTTTCCTTTACATTCTTCCTCCCTCCCTCTTTCCTCTCACTTTTTCCTTCCTTCCTCCCTCCCTCCCTCCTCTGTCCCTCCGTCCCTCCGTCCCTCTTTCCTCTCTCATTTTTTCCTTTCCATTCTTCCTTCCTCCCTCTTTCCTCACTTTTTCCTTCCTCCCTTCCTCTCTCCCTCCTCCCTCCCTCGCTCTTTCCTCTTTCACTTTTTCCTTCCTTCCTTCCTTCCTTCCTTCCTTCCTTCCTTCCTTCCTCCTTCCTTCCTTCCTCCATCCCTCTTTCCTCTCTCATTTTTTCCTTTCCCTTCCTCCCTCTTTCCTCACACTTTTTCCTTCCTTCCTTCCTTCCTCCCTCCCTCCCCCTCCCTCCCTCGCTCTTTCCTCTCTCATTTTTTCCTTCCTTCCTTCCTTCCTTCCTCCCTCCCTCCCTCCCTTCCCTGTCATTTGATTGGAATGGTATAGTGTTTCTTGCTTGCAGCCAGTGGGTTGGACTAGAAGACCTCCAAGGTCCCTTCAATCCTATTATTTTATGTTCCACTCTCCATCATTCTATTCCCTCCCTCCCTCCCAAGACAATTAAAATCAGCTGCATGCAAGATAAAAGAGATTTTATCAGCTGATCAATGGCACGCATGGAAAAGAGTCCTGGAAACACATCGACTGCAACCCAGAGCCACCACTGTCATCTGGCTGCAGAAAAAAAAGGGCGAATGCGATTCTAGACAGCTCCAACCGAACGAAATTTTCTGAATCTGAGAGAAAATAAATTCGTTCCCTTTTATTGTGCGTTGGCCAGATTCCCTCCGCCCCAAATACGGTGCTACATACATTCTGAGTCATGTTAAGAAGGACCCCCAGAAAACAATCGAGGCTGGGCGGGCAATTAGAAACCACCTTTTGGGCAGCAGGGGCCGGTTCCACGGAGAGAGGTTGTTCCGTGGACCGGAGGGGGACGTGGGTTTTGCATCCTGCCTGCATCCCGCGGATTTTTGGCTTGGCTTGTTTGCACAGCCCTGTTTCTGGCATGCCATGGCCTGGTGCTGGTTCGTGGCCCCGGGAGTGGTGAAATGTAAAATTTGTTACTACCGGTTTTGTGGGCGTGGCTTGGTGGGGGTTAAAACCATTTTTTCTACATTTTTGTAAAAAAAATGCTTTTAAAAGCCTCTGACGATCCCAGCTGAGTTGCCTGATTGTCAGAGGCTTTTTTTTTTTTTTTTTACTTTTAAAAGCATTTTTTTGGCCGAAGAGGTTGTAGAAAAAATGCTTTTAAAAATTAAAAAAAGCCTCTGATGATTGCATGGCTCAGCTGGGCATTGGGGGGGGGGCGCAGGGATTTTTGCTACCGGTTCTCCGAACGACCCGCTGCCATCGCTACCGGATTGGGCAATCCGGTCCAAACTGGGAGCATTTCATCCCTGGGCCCAAGGGTTGGGGAACTCCACTATAAAAAGGGGAAAGAAGGAGCCGTGTGCTTAGCCAAGGGAACAGAAGCCAAGGTGAGGTCCCAGAAAGGACATCCTGCAGAATTCAGGCTGTCAGCACTTCAAGCTGCATTTACTCTAGTGCTGACATAAGAAGGAGAGGCGGAGGCATCTGGAAAGGAACGTTTGACTTTTCACCTACTTATTTTCCCTGGAGATAATATCCCCTAGGAGATGGGATGGGAGGGGGGAAATTCCTTTGAGCTGGAGCAATAGATTAGGGGTAGAATGACTTGGAAGATGGCCAATGAGTGCAGAAGAGTGGGGAAAGGAAAGGGAGGGTTTTGGGTCAGGAAGTCAGTGTTGGCTATGATGGAGTCGAAGTTAGAATGTCGTGCTTAATAAATGGGGGTTTTTCATCAAAGACTTTGTTTGAAATGCAATTTATTTGAGACGACCTCGAAACCTGACACAGGCAACGAATCACTCTGGGAAGAGTGCCTGTAGTCCTCTCCAGAATCATTGCTAAAGCCACAATGGCCCTTGCAACAAAGCGTCAGAGTTTCCACCACAATGTTGCGGCTGACATCTTGACTTTTATTTTTTTTAAAATAGTTTTTATTATGCATTTTTTCACCTTTAAAAACAACAGAAAAAAAAAAGAAGAAAAGCAAACGATTAAAAAACAAGACAAACATAACAATATGTATTCCACCGCAGGGAAGCCCAGCCCCAATACAAAAAAATTACTGGTGTAAAATTAAAAAATGGCTGGAAGAAATTACGCAACAAAAGATAGAACTTAAACTGGAGTTGTTTTTATTAGGAACATTAAACCCGAAAATGGGGGGCGGGGAATTGACTTTTTTGGGGGGACCGTGGCCTTGCAACACCCCTAAGATCCCACGCCCCAGAGAGGGAGGGCTGGGCTTCCCTGGAGGGGTGCAGGTGGGGAGACGTAGACCGTGCCAATTCTCCCATCAGCCGATTGTGCCCTCTCTCCTGCGAGCACCATGCTTTGCTAATGCACAGCTATCGTCCCTGTGAGAGGGGCCTACACTAGGCCACTATGGAAGCCTGAGCCAGCTGTGTGCTGCAGCTGCCAGAAGAGCCAAGCAAATGCGGTCCTTGGAGGGTTTTTTTAGGAAAAGACGGGGCAGTCAATTGTCTGAAATGGTTTAGGGCAGGGGTGTCCAACTCAATTACATTGAGGGCCGCATCAGGGCTGTGGTTGACCTCGGAGGGGGGGGAGGCGGGGGGGAGGAGTGGCCGGCTGGATGGGTGTGGCCAATTGGGTGGGCGTGGCCAGCTTGACGCCACTCCCCAAACTCCTGGCAGGTTTCCTCTTTGCACTGGGTAGACCAGAATGGGCCCGCAGGCCTCGAGTTTGACACCCGTGGTATAGGGTCTCCTGCTTGAGTTTTTCTCCCTTTAAATTTATTTATTTATTTATTTATTTATTTATTCAATTTATATACCGCCCTTCCCCTATTTGGACTCAGGGCGGTGCACGGCCAAGGATAAAAAACATACCAATACAAAATTTAAAATCAATTAAAAGAATTAGACAGCTATGGCCCACAGTTTAAAACAATCCAATTAAAACCCAATTTACACTTAAAAAGCTAAAACACTAAAAAGAGCTAAAAAGGTGGGGGGGGGGGTTTTCACGCCAGCCCTGCTTGATGGAAAAGAAAAGTTTTGAGGGCACGGCGAAAGACCCGGAGATCTGGTATCCTTCGTATCTCCGGGGGCAAACGGTTCCAGAGGGTGGGCGCCGCCACAGAGAAGGCCCTCCCCCTGGGGGTCGCCAGCCGACATTGTCTGGCGGACGGCACCCTGAGGTGTCCCTCTCTGTGGGAGCGAACTGGCCGGTGGGAGGCTATCGGTGGCAGAAGGTGGTCCCGTAAGTACTCAGGCCCTAAGCCATGGAGCGCTTTAAAGGTGGTCACCAACACCTTGAAGCGCACCCGGAAGACCACCAGGAGCCAATGCTACTCGCGCAGGAGCAGTGTCACATGGGAGCGCCCTCTTGCTCCCATAATCCCCCGTGCGGCCACATTCTGCACCAGTTGGAGCCTGGTGGAGATGTACAGCTGCGTATCATCAGCGTACTGATGGAACTCCACCCCAAAGCCACGGATGATCTCGCCCAGCGGCTTCACATAAATGTTGAACAGGAGGGGCGAGAGGACCGACCCTGCGGCACCCCACAAACGAGGCGCCTCGGGGTCGACCTCTGCCCCCCTGCCAACACCGACTGCAACCGGTCGGAGAGGAAGGAGGAGAACCACCACAAAACGGTGCCCTCCACTCCCAACCCCTCCAACCAGTGCTGCAAGATTGAATGGCCTTATCAAACAAACTTCCCTTAATTGGGTTTGAAGTGGGTGTCAGCCTGCTTTGCTCACCGGGCTGCCATTTAGGACACGGCACTTAAAAAAAGAAAAACACTTTAAAAAACTGCCTGGGCAGATACTGGGGACAAAAGAATCAATAAACAGATTTGTGAAGACCTAGAAACAAATAAAGATGTAACTAGGAGCCCGCAGGGGTTGGTCGTGCCAAGCCAATCTCATTTCATCCTTTGACAAAGTGACTCAATTCGTAGACCAGCGAAACGCTGTGGAGATAGTAGACTTAGACTTCAGCAAGGCATTCGACAGAGTAGACCACAACCTACTTCTCGGTAAGCTAGGAAAATGTGGGCTAGACAGCATCACCGCCAGATGGATTTCTAACTGGCTAGAAAAATGTACTTAAGAAAAGGCTGGAGGTCACCTCTCTGAAATGCTATAGTCTCCTGCTTTAACAGGGGGTTGGACTAGAAGACCTCCAAGCTCCCTTCCAGCTCTATATCTCATGTTTTTGGAGAGAGCAAAGAAGCTTCTTGGATGAGAAGTGAAACGTCTTCAAAGAAAAACCAGAAAGTCCAGTTGCCCCTTGAAAAAAGCACCTTTGGGACAACCAGGACCTGGAGGACTGAGAATCTCCATAGATATTTTTGGAGAGAAGCAGGCATTTTTAGAGAAGAAAAATTTGAGTTTCTGGTGAATTTCCGGACTCTGATTTGTCTTTTTCCTTTTGGAGGGGTGAATGCACCAGCGATCGAGGGCACGGTGCGGGGGTGAGGCGGCCTGCAGACAGTCCCACAGTCCCTGCCACCTCCTTCCTGTGCCCTCCGAGGCCCCCATAAATAGCTGCTGGTTGAATCCTGGAGGACGCAATGGGGTGGCTGTGGCTGACTGCCCCAGCTGATCCGCTGGCCGTGCCGCTAGCACCATTTCAGGGGCTTCTGGATTTTGACGTAGGGCAGCGCGAAGGGGAACCTGCTGCTAGGCCAGTACTCCATGGAGGGCTCGCTGCTGGGCAGGTCGTACTGGATGTCGAAGAAGAGGATGAGGGTGATGCAATGCAGGAGGGCGATGTTGATGAAGACGTGCCTGTGGGGGGAAGCCGCACGGCCTCAGTCACTTCCACCTCATCCCCTCCGCCGTCTCTGGGTCCCGCCTGGGGGTGATCTGGGGCAACTCGCCACAGCCAACTCACGACCCTCCCTCCGTCTCTCCCTCCGTCTCTCCTTCCTTCCCTCCCTCCTTCCCTCCTGCCCTCCCTCCCTCCTTCCCTCGCTCTCTCTCTCTCCCCCCTCCATCTCTCTTACCCTCCCTCTTACCAGAAACTGTGGAGGTAGCAGAAGTTGAGTCTTTGGCAGAAGCCGCAGAAAAATTTGTCCACCAGCCAGCAGCTGATGGCGATGACCCACCAGAAGGTCATGGTCCATGCTGCGCGCGAGACAGCCTGGCTGCTGCACCTGCGGAAGGGGGTCAAGGCTTAGCGGTCCTTCGTCCAGCAGAAGAAGGCCACGGGGTGGGGGGGAGCTTCCGGTCCCAGGGAGCCTCCCCGTTGTATCCCAGCCTGCAAATATGGACCCCCCCACCTGGGTCTCGCTTTGCTAAGCGGCAGCTGGGTTGAGGCTTCCTGCAAGGGCTTTGCGACTGAACACAGGAAGTCCTCAATTTACGACCGTTCGTTTAGTGGCCGAAGTTACAAGGGCCCTGAGCAAAGCGACTCAGGGCCCAAATCTCAGCTGCCCGCCCTCTTCCCTTCGGAGGGTCAGCGGCCCCCGGGCAGCCTGGGAGGAAACCTGCTTACCTCCGCACTTCCACGTAGGCCAGGTACAGCAGGTGGAACGCCACGCAGTTGAGGATGTAAGCGTTGAGGGCCGGCTTAACAAAGGACATCAGGGTGCTGGTCACTGTCACCGTGGCCACAAAGGTGAGGAACTGCTCCCTAAGGGAGGAAAAGCTACGTTCAGGCCACTGACCCTGGAGAAGGGGCCTCCTCTGCCTCCTTCCCCTCAACCTTCTTTCTTTCTTTCTTTCTTTCTTCCTTCCTTCCTTCCTTCCTTCCTTCTCCTCCTCTTCCTCATTTCCTTCTTCCTCCTCCACCTCTCCTCCCCATCTCTCTCCCCCTCCTCCTCTTTCCTTTTCCTCCTCTCCTCCTCCTTCCTTCCTCCTCCTCCTTCTCCCCCTCCTCTTCTTTCTTTCTTTCTTTCTTTCTTTCTTTCTTTTTCTTTTTCTTTCTTTCCTTTCTTCCTTTCTTTCTTTTGCATTCTCCATCTCCTCCCCTCCTCCTCTTTTTCATTTCCTTCTTCCTCCTCCTCCCTCCTCCTCTCCTCCCCCTCAACCTTCTTTCTTTCTTTCTTCTCCTCCTCCTCCCTCTCCTCCTCTTCCTCATTTCCTTCTTTCTCCCCCTCCTCCCCATCTCTCACCTCCTCCTCCTCCTCTTTCCTTTTGCTCCTCACCTTCTTCTTCCTTCCTCCTCCTCCTCCTCTCCCTCAATCTTCTTTCTTACTTTCTTTCTTTCTTTCTTCTCCTCCTCCCACTCCCCTCCTCTTTTTCATTTCATTCTTCCTCCTCTCCTCCCCCTCAATCTTCTTTCTTTCTTTCTCTTTCTTTCTTTCTTTCTTTCGCCCCCTCCTCCCCTCCTCCTTCTCCTCTTTTTCATTTCCTTCTTCTTCCTCCTCTTCCTCCTGCTCCTCTTCTCCTCCCCATCTCTTTCCTCTCCTCCTCTTTCCTTTTCCTCCTCTCCTTCTTCTTCCTTCCTCCTCCTCCTCCTCTCCTCCTTCCCCTTCTCCCTCCTCCTTTCCTCTTCTGTCCTTCTTCCTTCCTCCTCCTCCTCCTCCCTCACCCCCAGGCAAGATTGCTGCAGCCAGTCTGCAGGGCAACATCCCCAAAAGTTGGCAATGCCTGTAAAACACAGGCTGAATAACTCCAATTTGGCCGTCCGCTGGACTTGGAGTGCAGCCGTGGGAGTGGGCAATGCTCAGCCCCCCAACCTCCCCCCCCCAACCTCCCTTCGTGCGTTATCCGATGCTGAGGTGGTGCAGCACATTGGAAGGAGACCCCAAACTCTGTTAGTGCGAACTTCTTTGGGGGTGTGGGGAGGGGCTAAGCTTTCTCTGCCAATCCCTCCTTTTTGTTGTGTTTGGGGTTTGTTGAACTGCTAGGCCAGCATTGCTCCCCCTTGGCTGCCTTCAGGCAAGTGGACTTCAGCTCCCAGAATTCTGCTGGCTTCTCTCCACGTTCTCGGAGGACCCAGTTCTCATTTCTCAATCTTGGCCACTTTAAGGTGAGCGGACTTCAACACCCAGAATCCCGAGCTGAAGTCCTCACCTCTTAATGTTGCCAAGACTTGAGAAACGCTGTTCCCACCTAAACGTTTGAGAAACCTCTTTGCCCACCTCTGGCTCCAGATGTTTCCCCACCATCCAACACGTCCCGCAGAGAGAATAGAATAGAAAATTAGGATAGGATAGGATAGGATAGGATAGAATAGAATAGAATAGAATAGAATAGAATAGAATAGAATAGAATAGAATAGAATAGAATAGAATAGAATAGAATAGAATAGAATAGAATAGAATAGAAAATATAGAATGGAATTGGATTGGATTGGAATGGAATGGAATGGAATAGAATAGAATAGAATAGAATAGAATAGAATAGAATAGAATAGAATAGAATAGAATAGAATAGAATAGAATAGAATAGAATAGAAAATATGGAATGGAATGGAATGGAATGGAATAGAATAGAATAGAATAGAATAGAATAGAAAATATAGAATGGAATGGAATGGAATAGAATAGAATAGAATAGAATAGAATAGAAAATATAGAATGGAATGGAATGGAATAGAATAGAATAGAATAGAATAGAATAGAATAGAATAGAATAGAAAATATAGAATGGAATGGAATGGAATGGAATGGAATAGAATAGAATAGAATAGAATAGGATAGGATAGAATAGAATAGAATAGAATGGAATAGAAAATATGGAATGGAATGGAATGGAATGGAATGGAATGGAATAGAATAGAATAGAATAGAATAGAATAGAATAGAATAGAATAGAATAGAATAGAATAGAATAGAAAATATAGAATGGAATTGGATTGGATTGGAATGGAATGGAATGGAATGGAATGGAATGGAATAGAATAGAATAGAATAGAATAGAATAGAATAGAATAGAATAGAATAGAATAGAATAGAAAATATAGAATGGAATGGAATGGAATGGAATAGAATAGAATAGGATAGGATAGGATAGGATAGAATAGAATAGAATAGAATAGAATGGAATAGAAAATATGGAATGGAATGGAATGGAATGGAATGGAATAGAATAGAATAGAATAGAATAGAATAGAATAGAATAGAATAGAATAGAATAGAATAGAATAGAATAGAATAGAAAATATAGAATGGAATGGAATGGAATGGAATAGAATAGAATAGGATAGGATAGGATAGAATAGAATAGAATAGAATGGAATAGAAAATATGGAATGGAACGGAATGGAATGGAATGGAATGGAATGGAATAGAATAGAATAGAATAGAATAGAATAGAATAGAATAGAATAGAATAGAATAGAATAGAAAATATAGAATGGAATGGAATGGAATGGAATAGAATAGAATAGGATAGGATAGGATAGAATAGAATAGAATGGAATAGAAAATATGGAATGGAATGGAATGGAATGGAATGGAATAGAATAGAATAGAATAGAATAGAATAGAATAGAATAGAATAGAATAGAATAGAATAGAATAGAAAATATAGAATGGAATGGAATGGAATGGAATGGAATAGAATAGAATAGGATAGGATAGGATAGGATAGAATAGAATAGAATAGAATGGAATAGAAAATATGGAATGGAATGGAATGGAATGGAATGGAATGGAATAGAATAGAATAGAATAGAATAGAATAGAATAGAATAGAATAGAATAGAATAGAATAGAATAGAATAGAATAGAAAATATAGAATGGAATGGAATGGAATGGAATAGAATAGAATAGGATAGGATAGGATAGAATAGAATAGAATAGAATGGAATAGAAAATATGGAATGGAACGGAATGGAATGGAATGGAATGGAATGGAATAGAATAGAATAGAATAGAATAGAATAGAATAGAATAGAATAGAATAGAAAATATAGAATGGAATGGAATGGAATGGAATGGAATAGAATAGAATAGAATAGAATAGAATAGAATAGAATAGAATAGAATAGAAAATATAGAATGGAATGGAATGGAATGGAATAGAATAGAATAGAATAGAATAGGATAGGATAGAATAGAATAGAATGGAATAGAATGGAATAGAAAATATGGAATGGAACGGAACGGAACGGAACGGAACGGAACGGAACGGAACAGAACAGAACAGAATAGAATAGAATAGAATAGAATAGAATAGAATAGAATAGAATAGAATAGAATAGAATAGAAAATATGGAATGGAATGGAATGGAATGGAATGGAATGGAATAGAATAGAATAGAATAGAATAGAATAGAATAGAATAGAATAGAATAGAATAGAATAGAATAGAATAGAATAGAAAATATAGAATGGAATGGAATGGAATGGAATAGAATAGAATAGGATAGGATAGGATAGAATAGAATAGAATAGAATGGAATAGAAAATATGGAATGGAACGGAACGGAACGGACAGAACAGAACAGAACAGCAGAGTTGGAAGGGACTTCAACCCCCTACTCAGGCAGGAGATCCTACATCATTTCAGACAAATAGCTGTCCAGTCTCTTCTTAAAAACTTCCGGTGTTGGAGCCACCCACAACTTCTGGTGGCAGGCAGTTCCGCTGATTAATTGTTCACACAGTCAGGAATTTTCTTCTTAGTTCTAGGTTGCTGCAATTTTGATTCCCTGCCCCCAAACTGAAGGACCCTCTTAGGCCTTGGTGCCGGCTGCCTGCCCAGTCCAATAGCTTTCGGCCTCCCTCTGCCACGCCAGCAGGCACCTTTGGGGTCCCCCTCCCCCTCCCCCTCCCCACCCTCCGCCCCTCTGCCCTTCAGGTGGAAGGGAACAGCTGCCCCGGGGGGGGAGGGGGAGGGGGTGAAACCTTACCTGTTTTTGATGAAGGAAGGGAAATAGCGGATGGGGAACCAGAAGCCGTAAGAGACGCAGAGAGTCCAGAGGATGGACAGTTCGTCCAGGAGCTGCCCGGCGTAACTCAGGGTCATGTGGAAATAGAAGGAGAAGACACCTGGGGAGGAAGAGGGGCGACTTAGTGGAGTAACAGAGTTGGAAGGGACCCTGGAGGTCTTCTAGTCCAACCCCCTGCTCAAACAGGCCATCTCCTCACCAGCAAAGCCTCTGGGCTGCCAATGAGGCCCATCCTGTGCGCGCTTCAGAACCCCTTAACGACCATTGGGAAAAAAATGTCATCAAATCAGATCAACGGCCTGATGACCTGCTTTACGACCATCGTGACTGACGAGCGTAACTGTCAGGGTTACTCCATTACGGTCATAAGACGAGGACTGTGCTTTCTCCAAAGTGTCCTTCCTATGGGTAGTCCTCAACGTACGACCACAATTGAGCCCCAAAGTTGTGTTGCTAAGGGAGACGGTGAAGCTTCGCTTCATTTTACGACGCTTGGCAATTGACTCATATTTATGACAGTCGCAGTGTCCCGGGTCACGTGACTCCCCCTTTTGTGACCTTCTAGCAAGCAAAATCCATCGGGGAAGCCAGATTCGCTTAACAACCGTGTGACTCACTGAACAAAGGCAGTGATTCGCTTAACAGCGGTGTCAAGAAAGGGCCGTAAAATGGATCAAAACTCACCTGTCTCACTTGGCAACGGAAATTTTGGACTTTACGGAGATAATATAGCCTTAAAATAAAGATGGAACTAGTCCTCTTGATGCTGAGGCTTGGGGGGTCTACCGCGCAGGGCTGATAGCAGGAGCCTTCATGGTAACCTACCAATAAACAGCTGCAAGATGACGAAACCCCGAATTGGCACCGGACGATAGCCGATATAATCGGTGTTGAGCCACAACATCATGGGGGCCAGGATGAAAAAGGCCACGTTGCTGAACTGGAGGAAGGAAGGAAGGAAGGAAGGAAGGAAGAAAGAAAAAGGGAGGGAGGGAGGGAGAGGAGAGGAAGGAAGGAAAATGGAGGGAGGGAGGGAGGAAAGAAGGAAGGAAGGAAGAAAAAGAAAAAAGAAAGGGAGGGAGGAAGGGAGGAAGGAAAATGGAGGTAGGGAGAGAGGGGAAGGGAGGGAAGGAAGATGGAAGGAAGAAAGAAAGAAAAAGGGAGGGAGGAAGAGGAGAGGAAGGAAGGAAAATGGAGGTAGGGAGAGAGGGGAAGGGAGGGAAGGAAGATGGAAGGAAGAAAGAAAGAAAAAGGGAGGGAGGAAGAGGAGAGGAAGGAAGGAAAATGGAGGTAGGAAGAGAGGGGAAGGGAGGGAAGGAAGATGGAAGGAAGAAAGAAAGAAAAAGGGAGGGAGAGGAGAGGAGAGGAAGGAAGGAAAATGGAGGGAGGGAGAGAGAAAGGGAGGGAAGAAGGAAGGAAGAAAAAGAAAGAAAAAAGAAAGGGGGGAGGGAGAAAGGAAGGAAAATGGAGGGAGGGAGAGGAGAGGAAGGAAGGAAAATGGAGGGAGGGAGGGAGGAAAGAAGGAAGGAAGGAAGAAAAAGAAAGAAAAAAGAAAGAGGGAGGGAGGAAGGAAGGAAAATGGAGGTAGGGAGAGAGGGGAAGGGAGGGAAGGAAGATGGAAGGAAGAAAGAAAGAAAAAGGGAGGGAGAGGAGAGGAAGGAAGGAAAATGGAGGGAGGGAGAGAGAAAGGGAGGGAAGAAGGAAGGAAGAAAAAGAAAGAAAAAAGAGGAAGGGAGGGAGAAAGGAAGGAAAATGGAGGGAGGGAGGGAGAGAGGGAGAGAGGAAAGAAGGAAGGAAGGAAGAAAAATGGAGGCAAGGAGAAAGAGAGGGGGAGGGAGGGAGGAAAATGGAGGGAAGGAGGAAAAAAGGAAGGAAGGAAGAAAGAAAAGGGAGGTGAAAGGGAGGGGAGGGAGGGAGGGAGGAAAAAAGAGAGGGAGGAAGGAAGAAAGGAAAGGAAAGGAAAGGAAAGGGAGGGAGGGAGGGAGAAGAGAAAGAGACAAAAAAGATTAACAATGTTAGAAACCCACGTGGGGCAAATCTGTCAGAGGGGGCAAAGTCTTTGACCCCCGGGGAGCTATTGAGCCCACCGGGGCAGAACGAGGGATGGGGGGCTGCAGAGAGAGTTAGGATTGCCTCTGAATTCTCTGTCATTTTTCCTATTTGTGTGTGTGTGTGTGTGTGTGTGATCTCCAAGCTTGGCAATTTTCAAACTTCTGGATTTCGATTCCCAGAATTCCTCAGTCTTACGTGGCTGGCTGGGGAATTTTGGGAATTGAATCTTAAAGTTGCCAAGTTTGGAGAGCCCTGGTCTAAGACAGCGTTTCTCAACCTGAAGACCCCTGAAGACTTGAATAGAAGAGAGCTGGAAGGGACCCTGGAGGTCTTCTAGTCCAGCCCCCTGCTCAAGCAGGAGACCCTATACTATTTCAGACCGATGGCTGTCCAGTCTCTTCTTAAAGACCTCCAGTGATGGAGCCCCCACAACTTCTGGTGGCAAGAAGTTCCACTGGTTAATGGTTCTCACTGTTAGGCAGTTTCTCCTTAATTCCAGGTTGCTTCTCTCCTTGACTAATTTCCATCCGTTGCTTCTTGTCCTGCCTTCTTTGGTGCTTTGGAGAATAAGTTGAAACCCCCCTTCTTTGTGGCAGCCCCTCAAATACTTGAAATACTGCTATCATGTCCCCCCTGGTCTGTCTTTTCTCTAGAGTAGCCAAACCCAAATCTTCCAACCGTTCTTCATACGTTTTAGTCTCCAGGCCTTTCATCATCTTAGTCGCTCCTCTCTGCACTTTTTCCAAAATCTCAACGTCTGTTCAATATTATTATGTTACGTTACGTTACGTTACGCTACGCTACGCTACGCTACGTTACCTTACCTTACCTTATCCTATCCTATCCTATCCTATCTTATCCGTTGATCTCACTGTTGCGATCTTGTGAGATCCGGCCATGAATGGTGTGGATGGGTTTTAATGTTTTAATTTTTAAATGTGTTTATAATGGTTTTTTAAAAATGCACTGTAAGCCGCCCTGAGTCTCCGGAGAAAGGCGGCATATAAATTGAACTAATAAAAATAATAAAATAATATCCTATCCTATCCTATCCTATCCTTACCTTACCTTACCTTACCTTACCTTATCCTATTATCCTATCCTAATCCTTATCCTTATCCTTATCCTATCCTATCTTATCTTATCTTATTTTATTTGAAGAGTCAGCTTGGCATAGTGTTGCTGGCACCAGGCCAGAAACCGGAAACTGTGGGTTGAAGTCCTGCCTTGGGCACGAAGCTAGTTGGGTCACCTGTGCCTATCAAGCCTCCTCAACTCTAGAAGGGAGAAGAAGGGAGAAATGGAGGGCAAACCACTTCTGGAAAACGTTGCCAAGAAAACTTCAGGGATTTGTCCAGGCAAGAATTGGCGAAGATTGAATGGAAGAAGGGAAGCAAGCTCTTTTCACGGCACGGGACTCCTTCTCCTGATGAGCTGGCTATTAATAGACTAAGCCCGCAGGAATGTGTCCTGATTGGGATCTGTATTCGAAGGGTGACCCACACAGAAGGAATGGCCAGCCTCAAAATTGAGAGCAATTTCCTGACCGCAAGAAACGTGAATCTTAGGCCTCTCTCACCTGTTTCCGGAAGTCACGGTGCTCCATCAATGGGAAGTTCTCCAGAAAGGATTGGATGACTTGAGGGTTGCTGGTGCCCTGGGAAGGGGGCTCGACTAGAAGATCTCAAGGGCCCTCCTGACCTTGGATTCTACAATTCACACCCCACGCAGACTCTTAATTTCTACCCGACACCAATTTAACCGATTAACAGAGTTGGAAGGGATCTTTTGATGAAGCTCTCACAACTTCTGAAGGCAACTTCTGTTCCATCAGTTGATTATTCTCACTGTCGGAAAATTTCTCCTCATTTCCAGGTTGAATCTCTCCTTGATCAGTTTCCATCCATTGTTCCTTGTCTTCGGGTGCCTTGGAAAATAGCTTGACCCCCTTCCTCCTCTCTGTGGCAGCCCCTCAAGTATTGGAAGATGCTCTCCTGTCTCCCCTGGTCCTTCTCTTCACTAGACTAGGCAGGCCCAGTTCCTGCAACCGTTCTTCATATGTTTTAGCCTCCAGTCCCTTCATCCTCCTGGTTGCTCTTCTCTGCACTCTTTCCAGAGTCTCAACTTCTTTTTTATAGTGTGGTGACCAAAACTGGAAACTGTATTCTAAATGTAGTCTTACTAAGGCTTTAAAGAGTGGTCTTAGTTCCTCCCTTGATCTTGATTGTATCCCTCTGTTAATGCAATTTAGGATTGCCTTGGCTTTTCTGGCTGCCGCTGCACACGGCTGGCTCCTATTTAGCTGGTTGTCCACTAAGACTCCCAGATCCCTCTCACAGTCCCTGCTATTAAGCCTGGTTTCCCCCAGTCTCTATGTGTACTTTTGGTTTTTCTTGCCTAAGTGTAAGACTTGACTTGTTTCTACACTTCATTTTGTTAGGTAGGGCCCAGTGCTTGGCAGCATTTCCAGAACCTTCTGTTCCAGTTCAAGTGATCTATTTTGAAGGCTTAGCACCTGTAAGCCTACTCTATAATCAGCGAGGCATTGCAACTGAAGATGTTCTCAATCTAAAGGATGAAATCAGATTCTTGCCTCACCTTCTGCCAGGCTCAGGCTCCACCCATCCAAGACCAAGTGGCTGTGGTTTCCGACGTCCCGATATAGTCAGTTGATGCCATCGCTGACTATTGGGGGCGAATCACTGGCCCCCACGGAGAGGGCTCGCAATTTGGGGGTCCTCCTGGACTCACAGCTGCCTTTAGAAGAGCACTTGACGGCTGTGGCCAGGAGGATCTTTCATCAGGTTCGCCTGATTCGCCAGTTGCGTCCCTTTCTGGATTGGGACTCCCTACACACAGTCACTCATGCCCTTGTCACTTCCTGCCTGGACTATTGCAACGCTCTCTACATGGGGAGCACCCGGAGGCTCCAACTGGCACAGAGTGCGGCCGCACGGGTGGTAATGGGAGCAACATGGTGTTTCCATGTAACACCCCTCCTGCGCGAGCTGCACTGGCTCCCGGTGGTCTTCCGGGTGCGCTTCAAGGTTTTGGTTACCACCTTTAGAGCGCTCCATGGCTTAGGACCTGGCTACTTACGGGACCGCCTACTACCACAAACAGCCTCCCACCGCCCGGTACGCTCTCATAGAGAGGGGTTCCTCCAGGTGCCATTGGCCAAACAGTGTCGACTGGCAGTCCCCAGGGGGAGGGCCTTCTCTGTGGGGGCACCCACTATCTGGAACGAGCTCCCCCCGGAGATACGGAGGTTCCCGGATCTGCGCACTTTCCGCCACGCTTTTAAGACCTTCCTATTCCAGCAAGCTGGCCTGGCCTAACCTTTTCCCCCCTTTTCTTTTAAATTGAAAATTTTAAATCTGTTTTTAAATTATTGGGATGTTTTAAATTTGTCTCGGGCTAAATTGTTTAATCTGGTTTTATTTTTGCTTTTAAATTTTTGTATTTATGTATTTTATTTTTGTGCCTGTTCACCGCCCTGAGTCCTTCGGGAGTAGGGTGGTATATAAATCTAATAAAATAAAATAAATAAAATAAAAATAAAAACCTAGTTACAAGATGTACTCATTGGAAACCTGCTCCGTGTCACAGTCTGGTTAACCTGAATAGATTTGACTTCTGACGGATACCACTGAATGGAAGCAAAACCGGTTTGCAAGAATGACAGAGTTAGAAGGGACCTTGGAGGTCTTCTAGTCCAGCCCCCTGCTCAAGCATTCCTGTTGTGGCCCACCAGCTACCAGTGGAGCTGGCGGCAGACTCGGACGATGAGGAGGCTGGGGAGAAACTTGGGCCAGATCTGGAGTCTGGGGAAGGCTCTGATGGATGCTCTGCGTCGGATGCAAAGATAGAGCCAGGGCCATCTGACATTTCCCATCCACCGGAGAGGCAGTTGCCTTCGGAGGCTGAGATGAGTGAGGAGGAAGAAGAACTGGGGCCTGTTCCAGATGCACGTATGCGCAGAGCACTTAGGAGAGGGGAGCAACGGAGGACAAGGAGTCAACTTGGGAAGCAAAGCACATGTGGACACTGAATGGCCCCTCCCTGGCTGGGGAATAAGGAGAAGGAAAAGGGAGTGGTGGTCGTAGGAGACAACCGTTCGTATTGCTGAAGATTTTGCTCATGGTGTTTCATGCCACGACGACTGCTTGCCAGAACTTAATTTGCAGCCTTTCGGCTGGGAGCTCACGGCCTGGCAATTATCGCAAGGAACTGATAAGGTCTGTTGCTGCCATTAATTCCTTGCAGGACTCTTGCTTGGACTTTTGAGTGGGTGAGTGTAATTAATTCACAAGAGGTAAATAAAGAGGCATTTTTCATGACCGGGAGTCCATTTCTTGCTTCTGCTAAGGCTGGGCCAGAACAATTCCAGACAAACGGTTGTCCAGTCTCTCCTAAAAAAACTGATGGAGCATCCACAGCTTCCAGAGGCAAGACGTTCCGCTGGTTAATTGTTCCCACTATCAGGAAATTTCTCTTTAGTTCCAGGTTGCTTCTGTCCTTGGTTCGTTTCCCATCATTGTTTCTCGTTCTGCCTTCAGGGGCTTTGGAGAAATGGTTCAATAGGTTGCAAGGAAACGAAACTGCAGAGAAATGGTCTAGCCAATGACCATAAATCAATTATTAAGCGTATTCTTCTTCCTTGTTCCTTGCTTTAATTGCTCAGGCTTTGCTCACAGGCCGAGCTCTAATTTTCCAGCCAGCTTTGCTGATGCCATTGGGGGCCAAGCTGGGACATCAGGAAGCAGAGTTTCGACTTCTCGGTCCAGTTCTTGATTAAAGTGTATCCCAACCACCGTTTCTCAACCTCGGCCTATTAAGAGTGTGCTGGCTAGGGAGTTCTGGGATAAATACCAGATTAAGGGAATTGGAAGGGACCTTGTGGGTCATCTAGTCCAACCCCCCACCCAAGCAGGAGATCCTACACTATTTTGGGCAAATGGCAGTCCAATCTCATCTTGAAAGTCTCCAGTGATGAAGCTCCCACCACTTCCGAAGGCATCTTCTGTTCCATGGGTTGAAAATGATTCTCACGGTCAGAATATGTCTCCTTATTTCTAGGCTGAATCTCTCCTTGATTAGCTTCCACCCATTGCTTCTTGTCCTGCCATGAGGTGCTTTGGAAAACAGCTTGACCCCCTTCCTCTTCTCTGGGGCAGCCCCTCAAATATTGGAAGATGCTCTCCTGTCTCCCCGGGTCCTTCTCTTCCCTAGACTAGCCAGGCCCAGTTCCTGCCACCGTTCTTCATTTATTTTTAGCCTCCAGTCCCCTCATCATCCTGGTTGCTCTTCTCTGCACTCTTTCTAGAGTCTCAACCTCTTTTTTATAGTGTGGTGACCAAAACTGGGTGCAGGATTCTAGGCGTGGTCTTCCTAAGGCTTTAATTGAGGCTAAGGGAATTGAAGTCCACACATCTTAAAGTGGCCAAGGTTTAAAGGTTGAGAAACATATGGTTGGCACAGAAAAGGAAACCCACTGCATTCAAGTTGCCCCTTGCTGCCGAGTGAAGGCCTGATGCTGTGAAAATTCAAGATTCTAGACCTCAGGACAGGGCTGGCTTCTGATTTGACTGGGAAAATCCTGCCGGCACGTGAGGGAGAGTCAGCTGAAGGTAGCAGAGGCAACTTTTTCAGTAGCTGGGCAATCCCACATGTCCAAGGCGATGGGGTAACTCGTTTGCCCTTGAGGGAGGTGGGGGATGCTGTTGACTGATGGGTGGGCACGAATGGAGCCATACGCAGCAAGTCATCCTGACTGCTTTGAGGTCATCGCTTGGTGACCTGTGCCCACAGCCAATTAGTAGAATATTCCTAGAATCCTAGGGTGGAAGGCGCCCCAGAGGTCATCTAGTCCAACCCTTGCTCAAGGCAGGAAGAGTAGAAATTATAGAATGGAGTGGAATGGAGTGGAGTGGGAGAGGGAAGGGGAAGGGGAAGGGGAAGAGGAAGGGGAAGGGGAAGGGGAAGAGAAGAGAAGAGAAGAGAAGAGAAGAGAAGAGAAGAAGAGAAGAGAAGAGACTAATAGAATGGAATGGAATAGAATAGAATAGAATAGAATAGAATAGAGTAGAGTAGAGTAGAGTAGAGTAGAGTAGAGTAGAGTAGAGTAGAGTAGAATAGAATAGAATAGAATAGAACAGAACAGAACAGAACAGAACAGGAGAGGAGAGGAGAGGAGAGGAGAGGAGAGGAGAGGAGAGGAGAGGAGAGGAGAGGAGAAGAATAGAATGGAATAGAATAGAATAGAATAGAATAGAAAATAGAATAAGATAGGATAGGATAGAATAGAATAGAATAGAATAGAATAGAATAGAATAGAATAGAATAGAATAGAAAATAGAATAAGATAGAATAGAATAGAATAGAATAGAATAGAATAGAATAGAATAGAAAATAGAATAAGATAGAATAGAATAGAATAGAATAGAAAATAGAATAAGATAGAATAGAATAGAATAGAATAGAATAGAATAGAATAGAATAGAATAGAATAGAATAGAATAGAATAGAATAGAATCAGAGTTGGAAGGGACCTTGGAGGTCTTCTAGTCCAACCCCCTGCTCAGGCAGGAAACCTTCTACCATTTCAGACAAATAGCTGTCCAATCTCTTTTTTTTGAGCATTCACAACTTCTGGAGGCAACGTCTGTTCCACTGGTTAATTGTTCTCCCTGTCAGGAAGTTTCTCCTTAGTTCCAGGTTGCTTCTCTCCTTGATTAGTTTCCAGCCGTTGCTTCTTGTCCTGCCTTTGGGTGCTTTGGAGAATAGCTTGACCCCCCCCCCATGCTTCTCTGGGGCAGCCCCTGAGCTATTGGAAGACCTTAAGGAGCCCTTCATCCCAACCCACTCTATTCCTCCTGAAAACCTCCCGTGATGGAGCATCCACCCAGCACCCTAATTTCCCCCCCCCACACACCAATGGCTGGGCAGGAGGAGGAGGAAGGGGGGGGGAATGGAGCATCCACCAATTCTCCCACAATAACCGGAGGAATTACCGAGTTGTAATATTCAGCAATATATTCGGAGTGTTCGAAGTTGGCTTCGCACCAGTCGACCTCGGAGCTGAGATAGGAGAAGACTTGCAACATCCTGATGCCTCCAACGATGCTGCCTTCAAGGAGAGCGCGGGAAAAAAAAAAAAAGTCTGCGAAGGAAAGAAGAGGGAAGAAGTGAAGCAAAGTTGCCCGTCCAGCTTTTCTGGCTCCCTTTTATAGTGCTCGGCCCACGCGGCACAAGCGCTGAGCCCACATTATCGTCTGCTTTGCCGGATGCATGTCAAATTAACTATATTATTTAGATGCCTGATTAATGACTAATTCTTCGAATTCTTGATTTAATCTGCCTTTGGCAGCATCCCCACATCTGGTGGCCATGAGTTCCACAGGGTAATTATACAGATACATGCAGATTAACAGAGTTGGAAGGGACCTTGGAGGTCATCTAGTCCAACCCTCCCTTCCCAAGCAGGAGACTCTACACCATTTCTGACCGATGACAGTCCAGTCTCTTCTTGAAGGCTTCCAGGGATGAAGCTCCCACAACTTCCGAAGGCAGCTTCTGTTCCATCGGTTGATGGCTCTCACGGTCAGAAAAATTTCTCCTTATTTCCAGGTTGAATCTCTCCTTGATCAGTTTCCATCCATTGTTCCTTCTCCGGCCTTCAGGTGCCTTGGAAAATAGGTTGACCCCCTCTTCTTTGGGGCAGCCCCTCAAGTACTGGAATATTGCTATCATGTCCCCCATAATCCTTCTTTTCATTAAACTAGGCCAGGGCTGTCAAATTAGCGTCATCACATTGTCATCATGTGATATATTGTGACTTTTCCCCCCTTCGCTAAACTGGGGGTGCGCGTGGCCAGCACATGACACATCTGGCCCGCAGACCGAGTATGACACCCCTGGAACAAGACCTACCCAGTTCCTGCAACCGTTCCTTCATATAATTTTAGCCTCCAGTCCCCTCATCATCCTGGTGGCTCTTCTCTGCACTTTTCCTAGAGTCTCAACATCCTTTCTTATAGTGTGGTGGCCAAAACTGGATGCAGGATTCCAAGTGTGGCCTTACCAAGATATTATAAAGTGGTATTAGTAGGGGAGGGGAGGGGAGGGGAGGAGAGGAGAGGAAAGGAAAAGGGGAAGGAGAGAGGGAGGGAGGAAAAATGAGAGGAAGGAAAATGAAAGAGAGAGAGGAAGAGAAAGAAAGAAGAAAGAAAGAAAGAAAGAAAGAAAGAAAGAAAGAAAGAAAGAAAGAAAGAAAGAAAGAAGAAAGAAAGAAAGAAAGCTTAACGCATTGTAAGCCACCCTGAGTCTCCAGAGAAGGGCGGCATATAAATCAAATTAAAAAAGAAAGAAAGAAAGAAAGAAAGAAAGAAAGAAAGAAAGAAAGAAAGAAAGAAAGAAAGAAAGAAAGAAAGTTTTTTCAACAAATACAGTTTTTAAGCAGGGAGGTAAAACATTCTCCCCGCTCTCCTAGAATGAGTTGTGGAAAAAGTTGCTGTCTTTGAGTGTGTGTTTTGTGCACACGCACACATGTGCTTCTTCCAGGATGTTTCTAGTCCTCCTCACCCCTCTCTCTCTCTCTCTCTCTCTCTCTCTCTCTCTCTCTCTCTCTCTCTCTCTCTCTCTGACAACCTGCCTGCGGGAGGAGAGGAAACTCTCTTTTGACACCAAAACAATATTGCAAAGGCTGCTTTCCTAATAGCTCTGGCAACGGATTGCAATCGTAGCTGCAACAGCCATCTTGGCTTTTTTGAGTCGATAGCTGGGTAATTCAAGGGGGAAGGAGGTCTTCTCTCCATCACCACCCCCTCCAGGGTGGTCCAGATGTGTGGGGCTGCCTGGGCAGAGGTGGGTCCTGCTTCCCTTGGGGTCTTCTTGGGGTACTTCGAGAAAGGGTCGAAGTAAGTCTGGCTGCCATCCGCCATCTCGGCTTCCCTTTGAGGGCCGGGGAAGAGATGCAAAGGGGCACGGCACCTGGATGCGACAATTTGAATGGGATAAGACACACACACACACCTGTCCAGACACTCAGGAGGTGGTTTCAGGATGTGGTTTCTAAGGCACAGCTTTTTTAACCTCTGGACTGCAGTGGCGTGCCACAGCTGGCTCGAATCATCAATCATCCCAGGGGTGACTAAAGCTGGGTTTGCAATACCGCACATTTAAGCCTCGCTTGTGGTTGTTATTACCTCCAGGCAAGCATTTGCAACACCACATCAACAGTAAGAGAAGAACAGAGTGTGCAGGGCTCTTGGAGGTCATCTAGCCCAACCCTCTGCTCAAGCAGGAGACGCTACAGTGAAAGGGAACTGGGAGTCTTAGTGGGCAACCAGCTAAATAGGAGCCAGCCGTATGCAGCGGCAGCTAAAAAAGCCAACGCAGTTCTAAATTGCATTAACAGGGGGATACAATCAAGATCAAGGGAGCTACTAATTCCACTCTATAAAGCCGTAGTAAGACCACACCTAGAGTCCTGCATCCAGTTTTGGTCCCCACACTATAAAAAAGATGTTGAGACTCTAGAAAGAGTGCAGAGAAGAGCAATAAAGAGGATTAGGGGACTGGAGGATAAAACATGCGAGGAACGGTTGCAGAAACTGGGCATGGCTAGTCTAGGGAAGAGAAGGACCAGGGGAGACAGGATAGCATCTTCCAATATTTGAGGGGCTGCCACAGAGA
Organism: Pantherophis guttatus; assembly: GCF_059756535.1. Lineage (NCBI taxonomy): Eukaryota > Metazoa > Chordata > Lepidosauria > Squamata > Colubridae > Pantherophis > Pantherophis guttatus. The sequence goes on from NC_142063.1 coordinate 2,189,300, forward strand.
GGAGGAAGGGGGTCAAGCTGTTTTCCAAGGCACCCGAAGACAAGGAACAATGGATGGAAACTGATCAAGGAGAGATTCAACCTGGAAATAAGGAGAAATTTTCTGAGAGCCATCAACCAGTGGAACAGAAGTTGCCTTCAGAAGTTGTGGGAGCTTCATCACTGGAAGCCTTCAAGAAGAGACTGGGCTGCCATCGGTCAGAAATGGTGGAGGGTCTCCTGCTTGGGCAGGGGGTTGGACTAGATGACCTCCAAGGTCCCTTCCAAACTGTTAAACCTGGTGCCGTTGGGGCTTTGAGGCTAGTGGCCAGAAAGGAGGACTTCCTACCCGGCACAAGGAATCAAGGATTTGATGTTGGGTGGATCCTCCTTCCAGACCTTCTCCCAGGTCAAGACAGGCCTCTGTCTGCTCCCGACTGGCTTTGTTATTGCCCAGGACATTGTACCCCAGGCCTCTGGCTGGCAAAGCAAGGTCTTGGCCAAGATTCTAGTCCTCATGAACCAGACTCACGGTTTGAGACAAGAAATCAGATGCCGTCTCTAAATTTCTTCTTTGTAAATCCTGAGTAAGGTCACACCTGGAATTCTACATCAGGTTTTGGTCACCAAGTTACGAAAAAAGACGTTGAGACTTTGGAAAAAGTGCAGAGAAGAGCAACTAAGAGGATCAAAGGCTTGGAGACTAAAACGTGTGAAGGACGGTTGCAGGATTTGGGGTTGGCTACTCTAGAGAAAAGAAGGACCAGGGAGTGACATGATAGCAGCCTTCCAGTATTTGAGGGGCTGCCAGAAAAAAGAGGGAGGTCAACTTATTTCCCAAAGCACCTGAAGGCAGGACAAGAAGCAGTGGACGGAAATTAATCAAGGAGAAAAGCAACCTGGAATTAAGGAGAAACTTCCTAACAGTGAGGACAATTAACCAGTGGAACAGCTTGCCACCAGAAGTTGTGGCTGCTCCATCACTGGCGGCTTTTAAGAAGAGACTACACAGTCCCTTGAGCAGGGAAGGCTGGACTACAAGAACTCCAAGGCAAGGGTGAAATGCTACCGCTACCGGAATCAGTAGTGATAAAAACTACCAGTTTCCTCCGAACCGGTATTTCCAACGACTCCCCCCCACCCCCGGCTGCTCTACTTCCCTTCCCAAACCTCCTTTTAGCGCCCAAAGGAGGCTCGGGAACAGTGGTGAAATGTAAAATTTGTTACGACCAGCTCTGTGGGCGTGGCTTGGTGGTGGTGGTGGGGTAATATGACTGAGTGGGCGTGGCCAACTTTTGTTTTTTTTAACTTTTAAAACCGTTTTTTCTACAACCTCTTTGGCTGGAAAAAAAAATGCTTTTAAAAGCCTCTGACGATCCCAGCTGACTTGCCTGATCGGCAGAGGCTTTTTTTCCTTTTAAAAACATTTTTTTCTATAACCTCTTCGGCTGAAGAGGTTTTTTTATAAAAAAGGCTTTTAAAAACCTTTGATGATCCCAGCTGAGCCGCGCAATCATCAGAGGCTTTTTTTTTTACTTTTAAAAGCATTTTTCCGGCCAAAGAGGTTGTAGAAAAAATGCTTTTAAAAATAAAAAAAAAGCCTCTGATGATTGCATGACTCAGCTGGGCAATGGGGGGGGCAGGGATTTTTGCTACCGGTTCTCTGAACCACCCGCCTCCATCGCTACCGGATCAGGCGATCCGGTCCGAACCGGGAGCATTTCACCCCTGCTTGGGAAGGTAAGGGGGAATCAGCTGCACTGCGCTGTTTAGCTTTGCTAGAAAGCAGGAAATCCTGCTTTCTAAACCGCGCGGAACAGCTGATCATCAGAAATACCGGTTCAGAAAGAACCGGTAGTTTTTGTTTTTTGTTTTTTACTACTTGCTTTCCCAAGCCTCCTTTTGGTGCACTCTGCGCATGCGCATGCAGCAAACCGGTAGCAAATCGGTTTGGATTTTACCACTGCTTCCTTCCAGCTCTGTTTTGCTTGCTTGCTTGAATTGATTGTTTGAATTGATTGTTTGAATTGATTGCTTGAATTGCTTGAATTGATTGGTTGATCTCCAGATCAACTGCTACCCTCCCATCGCAAGCAAGGGGCTCTCCCAGATCCCCCTGGACACCTGTGGAGGGGGCTTAGTTGGGGAAGGGGCTGGATGAAGACTGCAAAACAACCCCTTTGTAGGAAACTGCTGAGAGCCACCAGAGGCTGTCCTTGCAACTCTTCCTAGCGTTTAAGGATGATTTTACAGGACAAGGAGACCCCTTCCAATGCCTTCCTTGCTATGGGGGCTGCAGAGAACACATCACCCCTGCTTTTGAGGGGTGCAGGTGAACCCCACTTGCATAGAGGATTTCTTTTAATCTGCTTTTTGTGCTTTTCAAAGATGGCCATCCCCCAGTGCTTTCATCCTTAAGTCTTTCAAGGTTCGTTTCAGCTGGCCTTTTGGCTGCGTGAATCTATATAAACAAAAATGTAAATGTTCGTTGGTTCAAAATCTTAAATCTCCGAAAGTTCTTCACCGATTGCTTTGAAATTTTGACACAACGTTGCATTCGAATACGCACGTGTTTTTATATACCTGTATTATATAGATGTCACACCTGTGACAGGTAAAAACATGCTTGAAAAACAGCGCCATCTGTTGGACGTAAAAGCAACACACGCTGGCCACCGTCCCGGAGCCCCAGGAACGCAAACTCACCGATGCCAGCCCACCTGGAGACGAATCCCACGACGCACAGCTCTCCCAATACAAGCACCAAATAGGTCAAAGTCCAAGAAAGCAATTGATTAAGCGACGTTAAAGTCCAAAAAGAAACGTAGAGAAAGGCAACTCGGGTCTGAATCCAATCCACCGAGTGAAAAGACTGGTGGGACCTGAACTACAGAGGGAAATTATTGGCACTCAGTCAAAAAATATTGTATGCCCACAGGACGCGTGGCCGGGTACAGCTAGTAGACTATAAAAATTGAGGTGGGGCAGAGACCTCTGTTAGCTTTGTAAAATAAAATGTGGCTGGAGAAGTCGATCAAGGATCGTGAGCGGTTTGAAACCTCACAGCTTCTGGGTCAGGAGAAAAGAAGTGAAGTGAAGTGAAGTGAAGTGAAGGGAAGGGAAGTGAAGGGAAGGGAAGGGAAGAGGAGAAGAGGAGAGGAGAGGAGAGGAGAGGAGAGGAGAGGAGAGGAGAGGAGAGGAGAGGAGAGGAGAGGAGAGAATATAGGAAGAGATGAGAAGGGAAGGGAAGGGAAGGGAAGGGAAGGGAAGGGAAGAGAAGAGAAGAGAAGAGAAGAGAAGAGAAGAGAAGAGAAGAGAAGAGAAGAGAAGAGAAGAGAAGAGAATATAGGAAGGGAAGGGAAAGGAAGGGAAGGGAAGAGAAGAGAAGAGAGAATATAGGAAGGGAAGGGAAGGGAAGGGAAGGGAAGGGAAGAGAAGAGAAGAGAAGAGAAGAGAAGAGAAGAGAAGAGAAGAGAAGGGAAGGGAAGGGAAGGGAAGGGAAGGGAAGGGAAGGGAAGAGAAGAGAAGAGAGTTGGAAGGGACCTTGGAGGTCTTCTAGTCCAACCCCCTGCTTAGGCAGGAAACCCTACACCACTTCAGACAAAGGGTTATATAATCTCTTCTTAGAAACTTCCAGTGTTGGAGCATTTACAACTTCTGGAGCAGAGGCGGGTTCCAAATCCCATTGCTACCAGTTCGCTCGTGCGCTCGTGTGCGCTTCTTTGCATGCACAGAAGCATCCGGATGGGTGGGCAGAGCCTCCCACCGCCATCGCTACCAGTTTGCCCAATCCGGTGCAAACCGGTAGCAACCCACCACGTTCTGGAGGGCAAGTTGTTCCACTGATTAATTGTTCTAACTGTCAGGAAATTTCTCCTTAGTTCTAGGTTGCTTCTCTCCTTGATGAGTTTCCACCCATTGCTTCTTATCCTGCCCTCAGGGGCTTTGGAGAATAGCTTGACTGCCTCTTCTTTGGGGCAGCCCCTGAGATATTGGAAGACTGCTCTCATGTCTCCCCAAGTCCTTCTTCTCATCAGACTAAACATACCCAGTTCCTGCAACCGTTCTTCATATGTTTTAGCCTCCAGTCCCCTCATCATCCTCTTTGTCGCTCTTGAAATCGCCATCGCTTCCTTCTTTGTCATGCTCCCCCGAGGGGAAAGGATGGATTCCCGAATCAAGCGTGTTCACCCAATTTCTTAGCCCAGATTGGGGTAAAGGCGCAGCGGCTGTACAGGTGGTCTTCAATTTATGACGGTTTATTTAGTGACCGCTCAAAACTTTTTCTTTCTTTCTTTCTTTCTTTAACAAGTATTTATATGCCGCCCTTCTCCCGAGGGACTCAGGGCGGCAAACACAGATTAAAAAACATGCCATAGTAAAATTCCGCTAAAACCTGATTAAAATCAATAATAATCAATAATAAAAAATAATAAAAGCCAAGAATCAGAATCAGCCCATTCGTTGGAATACCCAGGTCTTCAGGCCTCGACGGAAAGAACGGAGATCCGGGGCTGTCCGGACCTCGGTGGGTAGTTCGTTCCAGAGGGCAGGGGCGCCCACGGAGAACGCCCTACCCCTGGGCATCGCCAGACGGCATTGCCTGGTCGACGGTACCCTGAGGAGAGCAGCCCTACGAGAGCGGGCAGGACGGTGGGAAGCAGGCAGGAGATGGTCCTGCAAGTACCCCGGACCTCAGCCGTGTACGGCTTTATAGGTCAATACCAGCACCTTGAAGTGGATCTGGAGGACCACCGGTAGCCAGTGCAGCTCACGCAGGAGAGTTGTTACACGGGAGTAACAAGGAGCTCCCGTAACAACCCGCGCGGCCACATTATGGACCAGCTGGAGCCTCCGGGTGCACCTCAAGGGCAGCCCTTTGATGATCGTTGATCGTTTTTCACTCTTACGACCTTTGCAGCATCCCCCCCCCACGGTCAGGTGTTCCAAATTCAGAGACTTGGCCACTGGCTCATACTTATGACCGTTGCTGTGTCCCGAGGTCATGTGTAAATCACCTTTTGTGACCTTCTGACGAGCAAAGTCAACGGGGAAGCTAGATTCACTTCACCACTGGGGTTGACTAACTTATTGACTGTAATGATTCATTTAGCAAGAAAGGGCAACTTAAATGTCTCACTTAACGACAGAAATGTTGGGTTCAATTATGGTCATAAGTCAAGGACTGCCTGTATTCCAACCCCAGGCTAAGTACAATTAGTTTTGAGAGCTGGAAGAAACGGTCTAAATAAATTTTACTGGACTAAGTGATCAGTTAATGTGCCGAGTTCCCAGCAAGTCACCGGTTCTAATCTCCCAACCGGAAGAGACCAGAACAATAAACAGAGTTGGAAGGGACCTTGGAGGTCTTCTAGTCCAGCCCCCTGATCAAACAGGAGAACCTGTGCCATTATAGACACGCAGCTGTCTAATCTTTTCTTAGAAACCTCCTTTGATGGAGCACCCACAACTTCTGGTGGCAAGGGGTTCCACTGGTTCATTGTTTCAGATTTTCTCTAAAAAAGTGAATATCTGTCCCCTGCTTCACTTCCTTTCTCCACAACACATAAAAGAGCCTGGATAGCTCTGCATACAAAGCATTGTAATTTAACACCAGCTGTCTGCAATTACTGCAAGTTCGAATCTCGCCAGGCTCAAGGTCGACTCAGCCTTCCATCCTTTCTAAGGTAGGTAAATTGAGGACTCAGTTTGTGGGGGCAATAAGCTGATTGGTATAAAAATATACAAAAGTATGAAGGCTATTGCTTAACGCATTGTAAGCCGCCCTGAGTCATTGGAGAAGGGCGGCATATAAATCAAATTAAAAACACACACACACACACAGAGTGACTCTCTCCAACTTCCACCCTACTTGTCCGTTTAGCCGTTTCTTGCATCAGAGGCAGGGAAGTGACAGCGCTTAAAAAAGTTTGTGCCGCGGAATGCAAAGGGTGAGCAGTCACCACCGCCAGGGAAAGTCCTGATATTAGCTTCTCGGGTGCAGCCACAGCAGTGCTCCTGAGCATGTGCAGAGATCAGAAAAAGCAAGGGAGAGGGGAAAAACCCCTTCCAGCCCAAGCAGACCGGTGGAGAACCTACCTGAAATGCTTTCTCCCAACCGTTGCCTTGGAGAATTGTCCCCTGTGCCGACAGGTGTTCAGACACCTCTCCCTTCCAACCTGTTCTGCCACCTATGGATGGAAGGAACTGGCCCCGAGGAGGTCAAAGGGGGAACTGAGGCAGGAGAGAGCAGAGCCCGTCTGTCACTGCCAAGGCTGGCCCGCCTCTTGAAGAAAAGATTTAAATAAATCCGCCTCAGGGCACGAGGGGGGGGGGGGCCCGGTGGCCCTCATCCCAGGTGGGGAAGGTGGCGGGGGGGGGGCCGTCTGTCCTCTGAAGCAGCATCTTTCCACCCGCTGAGATAGCGATTCCTTCCGTCGGGACTTTCTCGCACCCCGACCCGTTTGGGGAGTTTCATTTCGTCATGCCGGGATGAATCTTCTCGGTTGCCCCGAAGCTACGAAGGGCTGCGTGCCAGGCAAAGCTTTGCAGCTGATGGCAGGTGGCTCGCCTTCCTTCAAGCAAGGCAGCCACTCCTCGACTTATGACCGTTCGTTTAGTGACTGTTCAAAGTGACCACGGCGCCGCAAAAGGGACTCGCCCAGAGGTGGTATTCAGCCGGTTCAGACCAGTTCAAGCGAACCCGTAGCGGAAATCACGGGTGGGCTATGCTCTCGTGATCAAAATTCGGACGCTTGCCAACCGACTCGTACTTATGACCGTCCCAGTGCTCCCCGGGGCATCATGGGATCCCCTTTGGTCAATCTACTGGGAAGAGAGATTCACGTAACAAATGGTGTGACTTGCTTAACAACGGTGGCAGTTCGCTTAACAACTGTGACAAGAAAGGACGTCATACGGGGCAAAACTCGCTGGAGAACTCTTTGGGCTCTATTTTGGTCGTAAGTCAAGGGCCATTCTCAATTTACAACCACAATTGTCAATCAGAACTTCCAACAGGAAGCAATGGGGTTGTTAGGCGAGTCACACTCCGTTTTACAACCGTTTTGACCACGGTCGTTAAATGAGTCACATGGTTGTGAAAGGAATCTGGCACCCACCCCCACCCCACTGACTTTGCTTGTGGGAAGTCTTATGGGAGGGTCCCCAGTGAGGATCATGGGACCCTGGAAGGGGGCAGCCGTCGTAAATACAGGCCAAACGTCCAAATTTTCACCAGGCAACCAAGAGGACACTGTGACGGTTGTAATTTTGAGGACCGGTCGTAAGTTGAACATTTATTAGATGTATGGTTGTAAGTCGAGGATTCCCTGTACGATTTACCAAAGCAGTCAAATTTTGCGCTTTGGACACTTGGTCTGGAAAAGGTTAGCCATCCCTGGTATAGGATCTCCTTCCTGAGCAGGGGGCTGGACTAGAAGACCTCCAAGGTCCCTCCCAGCTCTGTTCTGATTCTGATTCAATTCCCCAGTTAGATGGCTAAGGAATTCTGGGAGTTGAAGCAGGGGTGAAATCCATCAGGTTCTGACAGGTTCTGGAGAACCGGTAGCGGAAATTTTCAGTAGTTTGGAGAACCGGCAAATACCACCTCTGGCTGGCCCCAGAGTGGGGTGGGAATGGGGATTTTGCAGTATCCTTCCCCCAAGAGTGGGATGGGAATGGGGATTTTCCAGTATCCTTCCCCTGGAGTGGGGTGGGAATGGAGATTTTGCAGTATCCTTCCCCTGGAGTGGGGTGGGAATGGGGATTTTCCAGTATCCTTCCCCTGGAGTGGGGTGGGAATGGGGATTTTCCAGTATCCTTATCCTGGAGTGGGGTGGGAATGGGGATTTTGCAGTATCCTTCCCCTGGAATGGGGTGGGAATGGGGATTTTGCAATATCCTTCCCCTGGAGTGGGATGGGAATGGGGATTTTGCAGTATCCTTCACCTGGAGTGGGGTGAGAATGGGGATTTTGCAATATCCTTCACCTGGAGTGCGGTAGGAATGGAGATTTTACAATATCCTTCCCCTGGAGTGCGGTAGGAATGGGGATTTTGCAATATCCTTCCCCTGGAGTGGGGTGAGAATGGGGATTTTGCAATATCCTTCCCCTGGATTAGGGTGGGAATGGGGATTTTGCAGTATCCTTCCCCTGCAGTGGGGAGGGAATGGGGATTTTGCAGTATCCTTCCCCTGCCACGCCCACCAAGCCACACCACGCCCACCAAGCCACGCCCACAGAACCGGTAGTAAAAAAAAAAAAATTGTATTTCCCCACTGAGTTGAAGTCCACAACTCTTAAAGCTGCCAGGTTTGGAGACCGCTGGCGTAACGCAATATTTTCTCTGGGCTGCTGTCGGTTGCGTAGCTCTTACCGCAAGGAAGTAGAGGGGATTGGAGAACCGTTGTAATAGAAACCGTCTCCTTTTAAACGTCGGAGAAACTAAAGAGGCCCTTCAAGAGAATGATTCCCCCGTGGAGACGGTTAGCAGCATCCAATTTTCGCCCGTGCAGCTGATGAGTAGTAATAGTAACAGAGTGCGGAAGGGACCTTGGAGGTCATCTAGTCCAACCCCCTGCCCACGCAGGAGAACCTACACCAGGGATTCAAACCGTCAAACTACCGACCTTTCTGATCGACAGCTGGCTGGGGAATTCTGGGAGTTGAAGTCCCCCAGGCTTAAAGTTCCCAAGGTTGGAGACCCCTGCTCTAGAGACCCTAAATGCTTTTTAGCATAGCATTTCTCAGCCTTGGCCAGTTTAAGACTTCTGGACGTCAAGGTTTTCCTTTGAAGAGGTTTCGCCTCTCATCCAAGAAGCTTCTTCAGTTCTGAAGAAGAAGAGAGCTGAAGAAGCTTTGCTGGCTGGGGAATTCTGGGAATTGAAGTCCCCCAGGCTTAAAGTTGCCAAGGCTGGAGACCCCTGCTCTAGAGACCCATAATAATAATAATAATAATAATAATAATAATAATAATAATAATAATAATAATAATAATAATAATAATAATAATAATAATAATTTTATTTCTATACCGCCCTTCTCCCGAAGGACTCAGAGCGGTGTACAGCCTATTTAAAAACACAAGACAAAACAGCGATTAAAATTTAAAATAATTAAATAGATTTGGCTCAAATTTAAAACCCCAGAATTTTAAATACCCCAATTTAAAACTATTATGTTGATAACAACAGGGTCTTCAGTGCTCAGCGAAACACCCGGAGGTCGGAGATCTTACGTAATGCTTTTTAGCATAGCATTTTCAACCTTGGCCAGTTTAAAACTTCTGGACGTCAAGGTTTTTCTTTGAAGAGGTTTCGCCTCTCATCCAAGAAGCTTCTTCAGTTCTGAAGAAGAAGAGAGCTGGAAGCTTCTTGGATGAGAAGCGAAAAACGTCTTCAAAGAAAAACCAGAAAAGTCCAGTTGCTTCTTGGGGTGGGGGTGGGGGGGGGGGAAGCACCTTTTTGGGACAAGCCGGATGGCTGAAAATCTCCATAGACATTCTGGACGTCAACTTTAGCATCTTTCGGGGAGCGCCTTCAAAGCAGGGGTGACTTCACAGAGAAACCCCTGCAGTTTTTCTTAGCAATATTTTCAGGAGGGGGAGCCTAAGGCAGGACTCGAACGCACGTCCCGCCACTTTCGGACCCACGTGTCTTAAAATATCAACAATCCCCAAAACAACTTGCTAACTTGTTGGGCATCTGGAGGGCATCTGAAGCTGGCCGGCCTTTCGTCCACCAGGTTTTGCAGGTGGGACTCTCTCCGCCGAGCCCCATAACTCGAGGGGAGGTGGACCAGAAACCCCCCAAGGCCAACCTCAGAAGCCAAAGCCTGCAAGTGAGTTTATGCAACGGGGAAGTTGTAAATTTTCCGGGTGGTCCTCGTCTTATGACCACAACTGAGCCCAAAATATCTGTGTGATAAGTGAAACCATTGTTAAGTGGGAAGGAGAAATTTTCTGACAGTGCCATCGGTCAGAAATGGTGTAGGGTCTCCTGCTTGGACAGGGGGGTTGGACTAGATGACCTACGAGGTCCCTTCCGACTCTTGTTCATCTGTAAGAGGCAGCGGGCAGCACCCTCAGCCCCTCGGGAGAAAAACCGGCAGGCAGAATTTCTGGGGTGGGTGGGTGAGCAGAGCAGGAGAAGCTGCATCTCGGGCACATCCGGATTAGCCGCCGGTGGGAAGTGCCCGAGTGTCTGGCAGGCAGTTCCCAGCGATCTGCACAGGCAGCAGTCTGCCAGGGCAAGACATCATCCCACAGGCGGAAGGAGAATTGCTGGCAGGCAGAAAGGGAAATGAGGCAGATCAGAGGCTCCCATCGTCGGTGGGAAGAGGCTGCTCAGCCATCCTGGCTCCAGAGGGCTGCCTAACACCCCCCCCCACACACACACCGCCTGTCAGAGTCTGGTGCCCTCCCCACGGCTGCTGCAATGCCCCCCTTCCCACCTGCAATGCCCGGCTGGCAGGAACCTCTGCAGTCCTGACACTCTTGCACACACAGAGAGCTAGGTTTTATGTTTAGGCAGGAAAAAGCCAAAAGGGACAAGTACAGATTAGGTGCAATCTGGCTCAAAAACAGGAACTGAGACAGGGACCTTGGAGTCCTAATGGACGATCCCTTCAACGCCAGCCAGCCGTGTGCGGCAGCAGCCAAAAAAGCCGAGACGATCCTGGGTTGCATAAACAGAGGCAGAGAATCAAAATAACATGGAGTCTTAGTACCGCTTTATAGTAAGGCCACAGCTGGAATACGGCATCCAGTTTTGGTCCCCACATTACGAGAAAAAAAAAAGAGGTTGAGCCTTTGGAAAAAGTGCAGAGAAAAGCAACTAAGATGGAGACAGTCACTAAACACATGAAGGACAGTTGCGGAATTTGGGTTTGGCCAGTCTAGAGAAAAGAAGGACTAAGGGGGGACATGATAGCAGAATTACAGTATTTGAGGGGCTGCCCCAAAGAGGAGGGGGTCAATCTATTCTCCAAAGCACCAGAAGGCAGGATGAGAAGCAACGGATGGAAACTGATCAAGGAGAGAAGCAACCTGGAATTAAGGAGAAATTTCCTAACACTGAGGACAATTAACCAGTGGAACTGCCTGCCACCAGAAGTTGTGGGTGTTTCATCCCTGGAGGATGTTAAGAAGAGACTGGACAACCACCTGTCTGAAATGGCGTAAGGTCTCCACTCTGAGCAGGGGGTTGGACTTGATGCCTTCAGGCCCATAGGCCAGGGCCGGGGCCCCTCCCCATGGATGCAACCTCTTCCAGAGCTCATAGACCTCCCCCCCCATTTCCTCAGTTGCAGCAGATGCCCACGGTGCCAACCGTCCTGCAGTCAGAGACTCAAGAAGTACATTGACTCCAAATAAACCACCTTCGAATGAACCATCAGTTGGATGAGCAAGGCCGTCTTCCGTTCAGAGAAGACCAAACCTTGTTGAAAATTGCTCACCGGTGAGGAGGAGAAACAACATTATGGAACCCCTGGGTCCTTTTGAAGATGGTTTGGGAAGGGATGCTGGCTTGCTGTGTTTTAATCCTTGGTGTCATCTCTAAACAAGATGTTTCTTCTTTCCTTCCTTCTTCGATGATCTCTTCCCTCATCCCTGGTCTATTTTGTTCCTCCTTTCCTTCTTTCCCTTCCTCTACCCCATCTCCATCATGTCTTCTCACCTCCACCTTTTTCTTCTCCATCTCCTTTATCGTCTCCATCTCTTTTTCCTTCTTCTCCTTCTTCTATTCCTTCTCCATCTTCTCCATTTTGTTCATCTTCTCCATCTTCTTCTTCGCCTTCTTGAGTTTCTCCATCTCCTTCTCCTTGTTGTCCATCTTCTCCATCTCTTTTTCCATCTTCTCTATTTTGTTCATCTTCTCCATGTTTTCCTTCTTCTTCTTGATCTTCTCCATCTCCTTCTTCTCCAGCTTCTCCATCTACGTCCATCTCCTTTTCCTTTTTCCCCATCTTCTCCATCTTTTCCTTGTCTTCTTCCTTGATCTTCTCCATTTCCTCTTCCTCCCCATCTTCTCCATCTACGTCATCTTCTCCATCTCCTTTTCTTTTTCCCCATCTTCTCCTTCTTCCCCTTGATCTTCTCCATCTTCTTGATCTTCTCCATCTCCTTCTCCTTCTTCTCCTCCTTCTCCAGGTTCCCCATCTATGTCATCTTTTCCTTGTCCTCTTCCTTGATCTTCTCCATCTTCTTGATCTTCTTCATCTCCATCTCCATCTCCTCCTCCATCTTTTTCATCTATGTCATCTTCTCCATTTCTTTTTCCTTCTGCTCCATCTTCTCCATTTTGTTCATGTTTTCCTTCTTCTTCTTCTTCTTCTTCTCCTCCTCCTCCTTCTTCTTCTCCTCCTCCTCCTCCTCCTCCTCCTCCTCCTCCTCCTCCTCCTCCTTCTCCTTCTCCTTCTCCTCCATCTTTTCCTTCTCCTCCTTCTTAATCTTCTCCATCTCTTTTGGTCTTTTCCATCTCCTCCTCCTCCCATTCTCCAGCTCGTTTCCCTTTTCCCAGTCTTCTCCATCTGTTACTCCCTCTCCATCTTTTCCTTCTCCTCCATCTCCTCCTCCTCCTCCTCCTCCTTCAGAAATGGTTACGAAAGGGATCTCCACGTTTTCCTGCATGCGAGAGAATGCTTGGGAAATGCAGATCCAGAGCAGTGATTTTGCACAATGTGATCTTATGTGTACAGGTAATTAATCCGTAGTTATTAACCTTTTCCCCCTGACTCTACACTTTCACTGTCGCTTGCGATATATAAATACATATACGTGCAGATATGCATCCACTTATGGAGGCACCTTCTGTGCATATATTTACCATGGAAGGGAAAATGTCTGGTGTCACTTTTAGCTGGAGGTGGCAAGTGGGAAGCTTATGCAACGCTCAACATTTCTGTGTTTACCGTTCTTTTAATCTACTCTTCCTTTTGCTTAGTTTTCCTCCCTCCCTTCCTTTTTCCCGCTCCTTTCTTTTCCCTCTGCCCTTCTTCCTCCTTTCTTTTTGTTCCTTGCTTCTTCTCCCTCCCTTCCTCTCTGTTCTTCCCTTTTTTCTCTCTCAGTCCTTCCTTTTATTCTCTCATTTCCCCCCTTTCCTTCCTTCTTTTACCATCTTCCTTCTTTTCCCTCCCTCCCTCCCTCCTCTCTCCCTCTCCTCTCCTTTTCCTCTTCCTCCCTGCTTCCCTTTTCTTTTCCTTTCTTCCTCCCTGCCTCCCTTTTTCTCTCAAACCTTCTCTCCTTTTACTTTTTTCTCCCTCCTTCCCTTCCTTCTCTTAGCCTATTTCCTTCCTTCCTTCCCTCCCTCCCACCCCCTCCCTTCCTCTCCTTCCTTCCCTATCTCCTTCCTCCCTCTCCCTCCCATCTCTCCTTCATTCCTCTCTCCCTCCCTTTCCTTCTTCCCTCCCTCCCTTCCTTGTTACCCCTATCTCCTTCCTCCCTTCCTCTCCCTCCCATCTCTCCTTCCTCCCTCCCTCCTTCCTCCCTCTCCCCTTTCCTTCCTTCCTCCTTCCCTCCCTCACTCCTTCCTCTCTCCCTCCCTCTTTCCTCCCTTTCTCCTTCCCTCCCTCTCTCCTTCCTCTCTCCCTTCCTTTCCTTCCTTCCTTCCTTCCTTCCTTCCTCCCTCCTGTCTCTCCTCCCCCCTCTCTGTTGGATGCTTATCCTATGGTTGGGTAGGTAATATATAGAAAACTATGTTCTGTAAGATGACTAATTGGCTGTGCTAAGCAGACATAAAAGAAGGCAGGAAGTTCATTCACTTCTGCTCCTGCCATTAGAAGGTTGAACTGCTGAAAGGAACTGTGTCGGTGTTACTGAAGAGAACTGGAATTGTAAGCAAACTATGTTTTTGTCTTGAACCGTGATTATTTGAAGAAGTGTTATCTTTGTTTTGAGAAGCCAAGTTTGTTTTTTTACTACAAGTAAAGACTGTTTATTTTTCTTTAAACGTTCAGAGACTGTGAGTATCTGTGTGTTTTGCTAAGCAACGTATCTATTCACTGTCTGGTCCGTTAAACCACTTTGCAGAGGGCAGTTTTACCCTCAACACTCTCTCCCTCCCTCTTTCCTTCCTCCCTCCCTCCCTCGTTTCCCCTATCTCCTTCCTCTCCCTCCCATCTCTCCTTCCTCCTTCCCTCCTTCCTCTCCCTCCCTCTTTCTTTCTTTCCTTCCTCCTTCCTTCCTCCCCATCTTTCCTTAAAGGAGCTTATTCTGTTGCTTTGCCCAAGAAACCAGGAGGACAAAGAACACACAACAATGTACAGTGGCCCGATTGGTGCCACAAAGAATCGGCCTCTCTGGGGAAGTGGTGGCTCTCCATCTCTGGAGGCTGGAGTGTCAACTGTTAGGGATGGTTGGGTAGATTTCCTGCACATTTCATTTTTTTTAAAAAAAAATAATTTTATTGAATATACAATTTAAAAATATTAGACTTGGTGCATAATAGAGAATTGAGTTACCTGATTGTGAATGTATTGACAGCGGCTAGAATTGTGTTTGCTAAAAATTGGAAAAATGCGGAAATACCCAAACAAGATGAAGTTATTAGGAAAATTATGGAATGTGCCGAAATGAGCAAATTGACATTTGAAATTAGAGAACAGGAAGACAAACAATACTATAAGATATGGGATTTATTTTATCAATGGCTAGATAATAGAACTTGGAAATGAAATATGAAATACGAAATAGATGTTATAATACAATTTATGGAAATGATTTTAATGGGATGAAAATGCCATTGTTAAATGAATGACCAATGAGAATAATGATATAAAGATATACGTTAGATTGATAATGCGAGAAATTAGAGAATTTGTAAAGATGAATGTGAGATGAAGCACAAATGATTTGTAACCGACTGACACACTACTTGTAATTGGAAAGGATGATGGATGTTTTCTGTTTAAAAATAAAAAACTTTTTATAAAAAAAACATTATCTGGTACATAAAAAAAAGTATCTGGTACATACTTTTCTAACACTTTTTCTTTCGTGTATATTACGATATAACATCATGCACATTCCATATATACTTTTTGTACATTCAATCATACTTCAGTTGCATACATATTCCCTTCGTATCTATTCAAATCCAATTTAATCCTAATATTTCTTATATTATTTTATTTATTTTTCTCCCCTTTCCTTCACTCTGTTTCTAATTCCCTAACCCTACATTCCTCCTATTCTCTAGCCATTTATAAAATGTATTCCAGGTTACATTAGAATTCCGATTCATCTTCAGATTTCATTTTTATGTACAGTATTTATATCCTCTCTTTGGTTTTTTTACTTAAATAACTCAAGGGAGTGACCACACCCAATCCTCCTTTCTCCTCCTCTTTTCCCCACAACGACCCTGCAAAGTGAACTGGGCAGAGAGAGTGACTGTCACCCAGTGATTGGCCCAAAGTCCCTCAGCTAGTTTGCATGTCTAAGGGTGGGACTAGAACTCCCCATCTCCTGGTGAGTGGCCCAAAGTTCCCCAGTTGGTTTTCATCCCTAAACTCTGACTAGAACTCACCGTCTCCCAGCTTCTAGCCTGCTGCCTTAACCAACACACCGAATTGCAGAGGGTTGGGTTAGATGATCCCTGGGTTCCCTCTTCCGCCCACACAATTCCATGATTCTTTGATTTAAGAAAACCATGCATCGTCCATTCATGTTGAAGTCCATGAATTTGCAAACAAAAGAAAAAGTGGAATATCAGGTGCTCTGGACAAGGAAAAGAGGGCGTGGATTGTAAAAAAAAAAGGGAACCCAAACGACGAGCTATTTTTTTCACTGTCCTGCAAGACCCCCATTCTTCTCTGGCACTTAAAAGCCCCTGGAAAGAGGAAGATGCCCCTTTCTCAGCTTGGAACCAGATATTTTCCGCAACCAGACGGGGAAAGCAAACTCCAGGATGGTGAGGATGAAACCCGACTGCCTCCCTCTGGCGTCTGTGTGTCTCTACTGGTGGAATTAATGCCTGCATGGAGCCCAGAAGCTAAGAGGCCGGGGAAAAGGCATCGCCCACAAGTTCTGCTGAGCCAGAAGAAACCCTCAACTCACAGGAGCCAAGAGGGAAATACAGGTAGCCCTTGACTTGTGACCACACCTCAGCCCAAAAGTTCAGTTGCTAAGCGAGACAGTCGTTAAGTGAGTCTTGCCCCGTTTTAGAACTTTTCCTGCCACTGTCGTTAGACGAATTGTTAGGTGGTTAAGTTAGTCACACTGTTGTTAAGTGAACCTGCCTTCCCCCCGTGGACTTTGCTTGTCAGAAGGTCGCAAAACGGCACTGTGACCGTCGTAAATAGGAGACAGTGGCCCAGCCACGGGAGTTGGAGAGGGACGCTGCATCTGTGTTAAGTGTGAAAAAGGGTCATAAGTCCTATTTTTCAGTGCCGTTGTAACTGTAAACGGTCACTAAATGAAGTCAAGGACTTATCAGTAAACCAGTTCCAACCACTCTTCAGGAGAATAAAATGCGAGGAGATCCTTCAGTTTGGGGGTTGCCTCAATGGAGGTTTAGTGTCAAGGTCTCCAGAATCACAATCAGAATAGAGCCGGAAGGGACCCTGGAGGTCTTCTAGTCCAGCCCCCTGCTCAAGGATGAGACCCTCTACCATTTCAGACAAGTGGCTGTCCAGTCTCTTCTTAAAAACCTCCAGTGTTCGAGTATCTACAACTTCTGGTGGCAAATTGTTCCTCTGGTTAATTGTTTTCATTTTTAGGAAGTTTCTCCTTAATTCCAGGTTGCTTCTCTCCTTGTTTATTTATTTATTTATTTTGTCGCATTTCTATGCCGCCCAACTCCCAAGGGACTCCATCCATTGTTTCTTGTCTTGCCTTCTGGTGCTTTGGAGAATAGGTTGACCTTTTAGAGACCTTGGAGGTCTTCTAGTCCAGCCCTCTGCTCAAGTAGGAGAACCTATACTATCCCAGAGAAGTGAGTGTCCAGTCTCTTCTTAAATACCTCCAGTGGTGGAGCGCCCACAATTTCTGGTGGCAATGACAGTTCCTCATTGTTAGGAAGTTTCTCCTTAATTCCAGGTTGCTTCTCTTCTTGATTAGTTTCCTTTTTTTTTTTTTGAAATAATTTTTGTTACAATTTTCCTTTACACAACTCTAGTACATAATCAACAGACTGTGTCATTTTTGTATACTTCGGATCAACATTCCATACATTATGTACATTCAAAAATATCTAATATATATTTCCAATTTTTATTTCTGTTATCTATCCAAGGGTACCATTTTCCCCAAACCACATAAAATTCCGAATCATCTTTTTCTTTTAGTTCTAGGGTAAGTTTATCCATTTCAGCACATTCATATATCTTCTGAATGATCAATCCCTCTGCTGGTGTAGTGCGTTCTTTCCAGTATTGCGCAAATGCAATTCTTGCCGCTGTTAATATGTGTAGAATCAAATATCTTTCTATCAAATTTTGTTTTAAGTATTCTCAGGAGAAATGTTTCCAGGTTTAGTTCTATTTGACATTTTATTATCTCTTGTAGCCATCCTTGTATCTTAGTCCAGTACTTTTTCGCTTCAGGACACAGCCACCAAGCATGAAAGAAGGTACCTTGACATTGGTTCTAATCATTGTCTCTTGTCCTGTCCCTCTGGTGCTTTGGAGGATAATTTGACCTCCTCCTCTTCTGTGGGGCAGCCCCTCAAATACTGGAATCCTGCTATCATGTCCCCCACTAGTCCTTCTTTTCTCTAGACTGGCCAAACCCAAATCCTGCAACCGTTCTTCGTATGTTTTTCATAACCGTTCTTCATATACCCAAGGTGACAGTTCCTGTCAGCAAACCTGATTAGTCCATGGCTGAATTACGG
This sequence comes from Pantherophis guttatus, assembly GCF_059756535.1. Taxonomy (NCBI): domain Eukaryota; kingdom Metazoa; phylum Chordata; class Lepidosauria; order Squamata; family Colubridae; genus Pantherophis; species Pantherophis guttatus. The sequence goes on from NC_142063.1 coordinate 2,207,113, forward strand.
GATCTGCTTTTGGTCGCTGCAGTATGGAAAGGGCAGGAAGGAGGTGGAAGGCGGGCAAAACAAAGGGACATGATTGGTGAAGAACTTGGATAGCCTGGATAGCTCAGCAGACTAATGCATTGTAATTTAACTCCAGCTGTCTGCAATTACTGTAAGTTCGAATCTCACCAGGCTCAAGGTTGACTCAGCCTTCCATCCTTTCTAAGGTAGGTAAATTGAGGACCCAGTTTGTGGGGGCAATAAGCTGACTTTGTATAAATATACAAAAGTATGAAGGCTATTGCTTAACGCACTGTAAGCCGCCATGAGTCTCCGGAGAAGGGCGGCATATAAATTAAAAAAAAAAAAACAACTTGGGAGATGAAACTGAACCCCAGACATGGAGCAACGTTACTCATGTTCAGCCGCTGTAAGGCTCAAGGTACTTTTAAGCATTTTAAACACTTTAAGGAACACTTAATGAGTAATCCAGGGGTGAAATGCTCCTGGTTTGGACCCAATCGCCTGATCCGGTAGCGATGGCGGGTGGTTGTTCGGAGAACTGGTAGCAAAAATCCCTACCCCTCCCCCTGCCCAGCTGAGCTGCGCAATCATCAGAGGCTTTTTTTTTATTTTTAAAAGCATTTTTTTCTACCTCTTCGGCTGAAAAAATGCTTTTAAAAGCCTTTGACGGCCCCAGCTGAGTTGCCTGATCGGCAGAGGCTTTTAAAAGCATTTTTTTTCACAACCTCTTCGGCCCAAGAGGTTGTAGAAAAAATGCTTTTAAAAGTAAAAAGTCAAAAGAAAAAAAGTTGGCCACGCCCACCCAGTCACATTACCACCACCACCACCAAGTCACGCCCACAGAACTGGTAGTAACAAATTTTACATTTCAGCACTGGAGTAATCCTTAAAAAATAATCTACCTGGACGGGTGTGAGCAGTGGAGTACCACAAGGCTCCCGTTTTAGACCCAGCAGGATTCTCCAATATCTTCATAAATGGCTTAGATGAAGGGGAACTCATCAAATTTGCAAGTGACATTAAGTTGGCAGGAAGAGCCAACATCCCAGAAGAAAAAGCTCAGGATGCAGAAAGATCTGGACACATTTGAACAATGGGCCCTATCCAACCACATGAAATTTAATGTTGAGAAATGCAAGGTTTTACACCTAGGCAGAAGGGACAGGTACAGGCTAGGTGAAATTTGGCCATGAGAGGGACCTTGGAGTCCTAATGGACGATCCCTTCAACACGAGCCAGCTGTGTGCGGCAGCAGCCAAAACAGCCAAGACGATCCTGGGTTGTATAAAAAAGGGCATGGAATCAAAATCATGTGAAGTCTTAGTACCGCTTTGTAAATCCTCTGCACCTGGAGTACGGCATCCAGTTTTGGTCCCCACATTACAAAAAAAGATGTTGAGACTTTGGAAAAAATGCAGAGAAGAGCAGCTAAAATGATTAAAGGCCTGGAGGCTAAAACACATGAAGGACAGTTGCAGGAATTGGGTTTGGCCAGTCTAGAGAAAAGAAGGACTAAGGGGGGACATGATAGCAGAATTCCAGTATTTGAGGGGCTGCCCCAAAGAGGAGGGGGTCAAACTATTCTCCAAAGCACCAGAAGGCAGGACGAGAAGCAACGGATGGAAACTGATCAAGGACAGAAGCAACCTGGAATTAAGGAGAAACCTCCTAACAGTGAGGACAATTAACTGGTGGAACAGCTTGCCACCAGGAATCATGGGCGCTCCATTAATGGAAGTTTTTAAGAAGAGATTGGACAGCCACCTGTCTGAAGTGGTGTGGGGTTTCTTGCTTGAGCAGGGGGTTGGACTAGAAGACCTCCAAGGTCCCTTCCATCTCTATTCCGATTCTGGAGACCTTGACACTAAACCTCCATTGAGGCAACCCCCAAACTGAAGGATCTCCTCGCATTTTATTCTCCTGAAGAGTGGTTGGAACTGGTTTACTAATAAGTCCTTGACTTGTTAGAACAATCAACCCGTGGAACAGCTTGCCACCAGAAGTTGTGGGTGCTTCATCACTGGAGGTTGTTAAGACGAGACTGGACAGCCACTTCATCCTCCTCCAGCAGCTGGCTTCCCCTGCTGATCAAAAAGGGGAAAACGCTTTAGGGATTTGCTAAACATCTGTGGAGATTCTCAGTCATCCAAGTCATGGTTGTCCGAAAGGTGTTTTTTTTTCAAGAGGAAAATGGACTTTCTGGTTTTTCTTTGAAGACGTTTCACTCCACCTCCAAGAAGCTTCTTCAGCTCTGACTGGATGGTGGGGAATGGAAGGATTTAAACTCCTTGCAGACAACCGATCATTTGCATCCTTTTTAGACAGTCGTTGAGGCCGCTTGGAGGTTTGTCTGTGTCCTCAGGGTCACCTGAGTTGTGCAAATGGGGGTGGAGCCTTCTTAGAACAGTTGAAAGGACTGTGTTGTAGACTGGAGATAGAAGATGTCGTATCCCTCCCCATTTGTTGTGAGAGGGCTATTCAATTTGGACGTACAGTATGTGACCTCTTTGACCCCTCTTTCAAATCAGTGGTCCTCTCTGTCCAAAATGTGGACTTTGCCGTCTTCAAAAGAGCGGCCTTTGTCTTTCAAATGCGGACAGACTGCTGAATCTTGTCCTGATGGGTTTGTTCTCCTAGGTTGTGCCATGCGTTTGTGAAGTGGCTGTTTTGTTTCCCCAATGTACAGATTTGCACAGGGCTCACTGCATTGTACTGCATATACCCCGTTGCTCAGTTTGTGTCTAAGTGTTTTATCCTGGGGTGGACAACGTTCTGCTTTTGTGTATTCTTGGGTTTGAAGTGCGCACGTATGTAGTGTGGCTAAAGATCCTCCCAAGTTCTTCCGATATTCCTGCAACATATGGAATGACAACATTGCTTCGTTTATTGTCCTTTTCATTGTCTGTTATGGAGTTGCTCTGTAGGGTCTTTTTTGAGATTTGAGGAAGGCCCACTTGGGATAGCTTTGAGGGCTTCTGAGGGCTTCCTTGATGCGTTTTTGTTCTTTTTTCTTCTTCTTTACCATCTTTGCTGGTAGGCAGGCCTTCCGTTCAGTGGTGTTCATCAGAGAATCAGATGTGGTAGCCACACTTCCACTGAAGAGACAGGAAGGGGCTTAGCAGCCCAATAAATGGTGCTCAGCCTAAGAAAACCGGATACCTTGTAAAGATATTTAAAATGTATTAGCTGGAGCAGTGAAAGTTTGGATGAGGAATAAGAACACACAGTTATTGCTAACTGGTTAAGGAGAGCTGGCCATTGCATGAGGGAATCTGAGCTGTAATTGGTTGCTGTGAGAGTAAAAGTGAATACAATCCTTGATTGCATAAACAGAGGCATAGAATCAAAACTACATGAAGTCTTAGGACTGCTTTGAAAAGCCTTAGTAAGGCCACACCTGTTTTGGTCTCCACATTACAAAAAAGATGTTGAGACTTTGGAAAAAAGTACAGAGAAGAGCAACTAAGATGATTAAAGGCCTGGAGACTAAAATACATGAAGGACGGTTGCAGGAATTGGCTTTGGCCAGTCTAGAGAAAATAAGGACCGGCGGGACATGATAGCAGGATTCCAGTATTTGAGGGGCTGCCACAAAGAGGAGGGGGTCAAACTATTCTCCAAAGCACCGGAAGGCAGGAGGAGAAGCAATGGATGGAAACTAATCAAGGAGAGAAAATCAGGGGACCCCACCAGAAGACCTCCGCCCGCTACCTTTACGTTCCATTTGCTCCCGCATTTGCTCCCGCCCGGACGTGCTAAGAGCGAGAGGCTGGGAGCAAAATAGAGAGGCCGGCCACACCAACAGCGAGTGGCTGAGCACAGAGAGGCCGGGAATGAAAGACAGAGGCCGGGCACCCCAAGAACAAGAGTGAGTGCAGTGAGGGCCAGCTGAGGCACAGAAGGAGAATCTTCCTCGGCCCCCCGCAGGAGATCCCCACCCACTAGTTTTGCACCCTGCTAACTTGCGCTCCTCAGAAGACTCCCTCCCACCACCTTTGCGCACCCCAACTCAGAGCTGGTATCTTTATCTACCGCTAGGCTGGATGTGCCACAGTTGGGAGCAGCTTCTAGAGGCGCATTTAGTCCTAACTAGGATTAAATTAGAATCCATCCAATCCTTCTAATTTAGGACTGGCCACGAGCAAAGGAGATGAACCTCCCCAAGATCATAGAAGGCAAAACTGAATCCAGCAAACTGTGCTCAGCTGCACAATTACAAATAAACGATCAAACAAACAAATAAATAAAATCAAAGTCCTTCCTCACAAACAGCACCAGTGCCTCCACCGCAAACGACCATGCCATCCAAAAAAACCCTCCACTGCCAAACCCCCACCCAAAAAGAAGGTGATCTGTCCGAAGCAAAGTTGTATTGCAGAACTGAACCGAAGAAGCTCCTCGGATAAGAAGCAAAACCTCTTCAAAGAAAAAGCAGAAACTCCAGTTGCCTCTTGGGGAAAAAAAAAGCAGCTTCGGGACATCTATTTATCGAGTTTGAACAGCACTGAAAAAAGTGATTTGTGACCAGTTTTCACACTTGCGACCGTTTCGCCCATCCCCCAGTCATAGGATCAATATTGAGCCGCTTGGCAACTGAAGTGTATGTTTATATAGTGTTTGCAGCATCCCGGGGTCACACGCTCATCGTTTGCGACTTCCTTCCAACAAGCAATGGACAGATGGATTCGCTTAACGACCACAGGTTTCCCTTAAGAGCGGTGGCTAAGAAGGTCGCAAAACGGGGCAAAACAATGTCTTAGCAACTGCCTTGGTTTAGCAAAGGAAACGTCGGGCTCCCTTTTGCGGTCCTAAATCGAGGACCACCCGAAGTTGTAGCATTCAGATTGAACCGCCTCCGCCGAGGCGCAGGAGAGGAGCCTCAAACGCGCCCTCTGAAAAAGAAAAAAACCCCGAGCGGAGACTGGAGGATCGCCGGAGCTCGCTCGGGACGAGGAAAAAAAATCGCCTCAGGCGGCGGATCCCGCGCGGGAGATCCACCGGCTCCCCAGGCGGGGGCGGAGCTCCGCCTCCTCAGGTCGAGCCGAGCCACCAGGCCGGGCTCGAGTGAGTCAAGAGGGCGGGGAATTTCCCTAGGCCGCCCCGCCGTCGCGAGACTCCGCCTCTTCCGGTGACTCCGCAATTTCCGCCCCGCCCATTCTTTCCGCAGTATATAAAGGGCGACGGCGGCGGCTGCCTCCATTTCCCTGCCTAGCAGGGCCGCAGAGGGTGGATTCTCGCTTGGCTGCCTGGCGGTTAGGGGTGGGGTGGGGTGGGGTGGGGGTGCCCAGAGTGAGCGCGGTGCTTCGCCATGGAGATGAGGAAGCGAGTGACGCTGGAGCTGCGCGGGAAGATGCCAGCCGAGGTGAGACCCCCGTGGGTGCGGGGGTCGCCTCCTCCTTCCCCCCCCACCCGCCCCACTCTTGCACACACCTGTGCCCGGCAGGTATGTGGGAGGCCTCCCCTCCTGGATTGGCGGGAGGGGGTGAGAAGGGTCTAGGCGCCGTGCAGACCCTTCACCCTGGAAGCCCCCCTCCCCTCCAGACGCCCCCTCCCCAATGGCTCCACCCGGGACCCCACCCTCCCCCCATCGTTTCCTCCCCCCACTCCCCCGCAGGAAGGGGGAGGGCTCAACGTTGGGCCTTGGGGGAGGGGAGGAGGGGCTCAGTTTCCACCCCCTCCCCCATCCCTTTTTGCAAGAGAGGCTTCCCCTCCTCCTTCCCCTTCCCCCCCCCCCCTTTGAGAGAGAAGGGACGGCCCCAGTGATGAAATTCAGACTTTTTTATTCCCGGTTCTGTGGGCTTGGTGGGCGTGGCAGGGGAAGGATACTGCAAAATCCCCATTCCCACCCCACTCCAGGGGAAGGATACTGCAAAATCCCCATTCCCTCCCCACGCCAGGGGAAGGATACTGCAAAATCCCCATTCCCTCCCCACGCCAGGGGAAGGATACTGCAAAATCTCTTTTCCCATCCCAATCTGGGACCAGGCAGAGGTGGCATTTGCCGGTTCTCTTGAACTACTCAAAATTTCCACTACTGGTTCTCCAGAACCTGCTGGATTTCACCCATGGATGGACCCTCCCCCCAAAAAAAATCCCGGTGTGTGGAGGGTGACTTAATGGGGGGGAAAGGCCGCAAGGGTTTTCTGGGGTGGGCGGAGGGGAAAGTTTGTAGGTGGAGAAAGGGGAATCAAGTCACACAAACATGCACGGTCATAAATAGGAGTCAAGCTGCTAAGCATCTGAAGTTTTGATCATGTGACCATTGGGGTGTGTGTGGTGAGACAGTCGTTAAGTGTGAAAAGAATACCTATAATCCCCCATAATTACCCCATTTTACAAACTTTCCTGCCACAGTTTTTGAGTGCATCCTTCAGTGATTAACTTAGTAACACAGTTCTTAAGTGAGTCTGACTTCCCGATTGTCAGAAGGTTGCAAAAGTGATTCCAGGACACCGCGACCATCATAAAGATGAACCCAGTTGTCATGTTCCCATCAGAGTCTGAATCTGAGACTGACAGAGCGAGAGAGTGGCTCCATTGGCTGTGGAGGAAACTGGGGAAGGGCAGAGCAGGCGAGAGGTAGAACAAGGGAAAAGGAGGTTCAGATGAAGACCAAGGCCCACCCCCTCCTCATCCTAGGGCACGCAGGGAAGAACGCAGAAGACAGCAACATGGGTTGCGTGGCTTATGGGGAAGGAAAGGGCCCTGATTCCCTTAACAAGGCACACCTGGGGATGGAGTTTAAAGGAGAGGCAATTGGGAGAGGCGTTTGTCGGGAACAAACACTGATTTGATCTAGTGTTGAGAGTTGTGCCTGCATTCCTGGCATTCTTCCTGACGGCTTCACAGGAGAAGCACAGTGGTTCTCAACCTGCCGTTGTGTCTGGGATTCTGGAAGAGAACCGCCCCATCCCTCACCTACTACTGAGAACAAGCAGCGCTGCCACTGCTGCTCTCCTGGGGTGGCAGAGCTTTGCAGGAGATGCACAGCTGTTTTCAACCTGCCGCTTGCGGCCGGGATTCTGAAGAACTGTGCGCGCATGCGCGCCACAAAACCAGGTGGCCAGCGCGCATGCACATACCGGAAACCAGAAGATCATCTTCCCAGTGCACTCATGCGCACCTGGCGGCTATTCTTTCTGTTTCTGTCGCTCCTGCATCCATGAATGGGCGATGGTTCCGTGTGCCCAGAGAGATGGCTCTGCATGCCATTTCCAGCATGTTCGCCATTATGGGTTTAGATTTACCTCATGATTCTGTGCTCCTGACGATTTTGTCTGCTTATGCATGAGGCATCTGCGCTGTGATTGGTTGCTGTGGGTATAAGGGGGGATTTCTCTTCTTTCCTGCCTTTTTCTTCTGTGTTCTGTATACTGTTTCGATTTACCTCATGATGTTCCTGACAATCTTGTCTGCTCATGCATGAGGTAATCTGAGCTGTGATTGGTTGTTGTGGATGTAAAGGGAGAGTTTCTCTCTTTTCCTGCCTTTTTCTTCTGTATTCTGTATACTGTTTCAATTTACCTCATGATGCTTCTGTGTTTCTTGACTCTTGTCTGCTGTGGATATAGATGTTAAATATAGTTAAAGGAAACTACTAGATTGTGTCAGCGTCTCTGACTGATTTTGGGACACCTGCCGCACAAAACACATTTCATGTCAGAAATGCAGGAACTGGAAAGGGTTTGGGTTTCATTTCATGAAATTAAATTTCATTTAATTTTTTTTAAAAAAAATAGAAATGTTCATAAAATGATACATTTATATAGTTCTTGCCCAATGCTGGCGGAGATATATCCGACCACCACGTCATTTTGTGCGCATATTGATCCCAGAGGGCGCACTGTAAAAGATGGAAGGTTGTGTGAATAGTGTCACATTTGTGGTAAATAGTGACACATTCACGAGTGAGCTAAAGCGAGAGGCCATAGTCATTGCTGGCTCGTCCTGACTGGATCTTAAAGAATTGGGAGAAGTGGGGCTGGAGAGATCTGCTAGGATCCCCAATTTTGCGACCTCCTTTTGCCATGGTTGTTAAGCGAATCATTGCCGTTAAGTTAAGGAGCCTGGATAGCTCTGCAGACTAAAGCACTGTAATTTAACACCAGCTGTCTGCAATTAAAGTAAGTTCGAATCATGCCGGGCTCAAGGTTAACTCAGCCTTCCATCCTTTCTAAGGTAGGTAAATTGAGGACCCAGTTTGTGGGGGGTAATAAGCTGACTTTGTATAAATATACAAAAGTATGAAGGCTATTGCTTAACGCACTGTAAGCCGCCCTGAGTCTCCGGAGAATGGCGGTATATGAATCAAATTAAAAAAAAAAAAGTGACTCATGTGGTGTTTAAGTGAACCTGGCTTCCCACATTGACTTTGCTTGTGGGAAGGTTGCAAATGGTGGTCCGGGGGCCCAGGGGTGCTGAAGCCATCGTAAAGGCACTTTACGCCTGTTGTGCCAAGTGCCTTAATTTTGATGGCGGGGCCATGGGGCTGCTGCCATAGCTACTCCCCTTTTTCAGTGATGCTGTAAACTTTGGTCGCTAAATGAATGATTGTTCGTCAAGGACTGCCTGTACAGCTACTGTGTTTCCCCGAAAATAAGACCTTGTCTTACATTTTTGCCACCAAAAAATGGCACCAGGTCTTATTTTCAGGGGTGGGGAATTTTGTCCACTGACGCACTTCACTTGTGTGCATCACACACACACACACACAGCCTCTTTTTTTGCTGTCAGAGGCCTTCAGGAACTTCTTGGGCTAACAAGGCTTTCCTGAAGGTTTCTGCAGCCGATAACAGAACTCTGGGTCAATCCGGAGCTCTGTTATCGGCTACAGAAGCCTTCAGGAAAGCCTTGCCGGCTGCAGAAGAAACGGACCGAGGTATGCGAGGCTGCAACTGTCCGACGGTAAGTTGTAGGGCAGCTCCATCCCCACCCTAGCTTCATTTTTACTCGTGCACCCTGGAGTGGGCGGGGTCTTAATTAGGGCTTATTTTGGGGGGTAGGGCTTATATTGGGCACACGTGTAACAAGCTACTAGGGTAGGTCATAATTTTCGGGGAAACATGGTAGTCTTTAACTTACAACCACAACAGAGTCCAACTTTTCTGTTGCAAGACAGTGGTTAAGTGAGCTTTGCCCCATTTTAAGGACCTTTCTTGCCACCGTTGTTAAGTGAATCACTGCAGCTGTTAACACCGTTAACACAGTGTTAACACCGTTAAGTGAACCTGGCTTCTCCATTGCTTGTCGGAAGGTTGCAAAAAAGAGATCACGTGACCGCGGGATACCGCAACCGTCATAAACGCATGCCAGTTGCCAAGCGTCTGAATTTTGATCACGTGATCGCGGGGATGCTACAACGGTCATAAAGTGTGAAAAATGATCCTAACTCACTATTTTCAGTGCTTTTGAAGGGTCAGTAAGTATGAACTGTTGTAAAGTCGAGGACTACCTGGGCTGTCAGGTCAGTTGTGTCTCCAGTGGACCGGTGACTTCCGGGAGGTTTGAGGGACCTGCCTTGAAAGCTCTCTCCACCCACCCACCCACCCCTCATTGAGACCACATCCCCCAGAATTGAAATGTTTTAAATTATGGGCCAAACTTATTTAATTATTTTAAATCTATTTTAACTTTTGTGTACAAATGTTTTACTTTGGCTGTTCACCGCCCTGAGTCCGAAAGGAGAAGGACGGTATAGAAATCTGATTAAATAAATAAATAAATAAATCCCCTAGCTGTTTGCCAGGTGGAATTCTGGGAGCCAGAGTTTGAACATTTTCCTTTCCCAGGTGAAGGAGCTGGTGCTGGACAACTGCCGCTCGGACGATGGCAAGATCAGTGGGCTCTCCTCCGATTTTGAAAACCTGGAACACCTGAGCATGATCAACGTCGGCCTTCTCTCCATCTCTAACCTTCCCAAGCTTAACAAACTCCGGAAGGTGAGCACCTGGGGACAGGACGGGTGGAATTGGCTGCGCAGAAATCGTGCGTGTGTATTGAGCAGGATCTGAGTTTGGGAGGTTTCTTACTTTGCAGTGGGCTGTTCACTCTAAATCAGCCAATCTTAGTGGACTTTAAAAGATGTGGACTTCAACTCCCAGAATTCCCCAGCCAGCGCAGTCTCGAGGAGCCCGGACGAAGTTTCCGATGCCTCTTCAGCAAGTGCTCCTTGAGACACGACAGTTTGCAGGGGGCGGATCTAGCGTCTACAATGGACAACAAAGCCAGGGTTGACTCCAGCTGCTTCTCTCTGCTAACAGGCGGCCAAGCTAACTGCCTGAAGGACCCCATCCTGTCCCTAGAAGTCAAAGCGCTGGAGCGCCAGCAGTGCAGGAAAGCTTGGTTGGGCTCCTCGAGAGAAATGCAATGATTTCTCTGCGGACTACCGGTTGGTGACCACTGCTCCAGAGGGTCAACGTCATTGCCCAGAGGATCATGGGTTGCCCTCTCCCCTCCTCGGAAGAGCTTGATAGCTCCTGCTGCCTTAAGAAAGTTCAAAACATTCCTAAAGATCCATCTCATTTTTTTTTTTTTTTTTGAACTATTACCATCTGGCAGCCGGTACAGGGCAATAAAAACAAGGAGAAATAAGAGGAGTAACTATGTTGAACTCTATAGTGCAATATTAATGCAATATCAGGGGTTTTCAATTCAGTTGTATAGAATGCAAAGGATGTTTTATTTTTATAGTTATAATGTACACTGAAGATGGCGCTTCACACTTCGTTGTACGAGGTGAAATGACAATAAAGTAAACTAAATCCGGAGCTGCCGTTTGGTGTTTTTTTTTCCCCGACAGCTGGAGCTGTGCGACAATCGTATTTCGGGCGGGCTGGAAGTCCTCGTGGAAAAAACCCCGAATTTGACGCAGTTGAACCTCAGCGCGAATAAAATCAGAGAGATCAGCACGTTGGAACCTCTGGTGAGTTGCCGGTCTGGCCACATCGAGCGAGAGAGTTTGCCTGGGAAATCTGTGGAAAGATGCATGAAATGATTTGAGCTCCAAACAGGTGTGGGCAGCGCTTGGGAGTTTACAAATAGTTCTCAACTTACGACCTCAATTCAGCCCAGAATTTCTGTCGTTAAGCGAAACATTTGTTAAGTGAGTTTTTGCTCCCTTTTTAGAACCTTTCATACCCCAGTCGTTAAGTGAATCTGGTTTTCCCGTTGACTTTTGCTCGTCAGAAGGTCTCGAAAGGCTGCAGCAGCGGTCGTAAGAGTGAAAAATGGGGCCCTAAGTTTGTTTTGTCAGCCTTGGAACCCATATTCTACTTGGAATGCCGCATTTAGTGCCTGGGAATTTGGGAGGGGGGATTTTACTGAGGGATAGTAAAGTAGCCATAACAACATTCTTTCTCAGAGAGTCGAGGACATGTTACTCTGCACCTGGATGGGATTTCTCTATTGAGGGAAGAAGATTTGATTGGGCCCTGAGATGAACTGATGGGTGGATCTTTGATTTCTCTTTTGGGAAGGGAAAACCTGGGACTCTCAGATTCGGGTTTTCCCAGATGTGCCAATATGCCAACTCTAATAAAATGGGACTTTGCGGCACTGCTTGTCTTGGAGTTGGAACAGTCACTGAATGAACTGTTGTAAGTCAAGGACCCCACCTGTATTGGGAGACCGTCTGAAAAGGCTTTTGTTCGGTATGCCAATAAAGGACACCCCCCCTCAGCAAATGAGATACCTCCCCCCCCAAAAAAAAGTCCGTATTTTGCTGAATCTGGTAACCACCTACAGCAGGAGTATCAAACTTGATTTCATTGAGGGCTGCATCAGGGTTGTGTTAGATCTCGCAAGGGGGGATGGGCGCGGGGGCAGTGGTGAAATGTAAAATTTGTTACTACCAGTTCTGTGGACGTGGCTTGGTGGGGGGGGGTAATGTGACTGGGTAGGTGTGGCCAACTTTTTTAATTTTTAAAAGCATTTTTTCTACAACTTTAACAGGTTGCAGAAAAAAATGCTTTTAAAAGCCTCTGACGATCCCAGCTGAGCCGCGCGATCATAGGAGGCTTTTTTTTTTTTTAACTTTTAAAAGCATTTTTTTGGCCGAAGAGGTTGTAGAAAAAATACTTTTAAAAGTTAAAAAAAAAAAAAGCCTCTGATGATTGCGCGGCTCAGCTGGGCATGGGGGGAGGGCAGGGATTTTTGCTACCGGTTCTCTGAACCACCCGTCGCCATCGCTACCGGATCAGGTGATCCAGTCCGAACTGGGAGCATTTCACCTCTGGGTGGGTGGCTGGCCAGCTTGTCCCTCATATTGGGGGCGACTGTAGTGGCCCAAGCCCCCTGCCAGTGAAAACAGGCTCCCGAGCTCCATTTTCAGCTGCCACGGCTTCCTGCAATCCTCTGCCAGAGAAAACAGCCCTCCCGAGCTCCGTTTTTGCTGGCATAGGCACCGCGGGCAGTTCTTCCGCTGTTTCCTGGGTGGCCCCGCAGAGCAGATCTGGATGGGGAGAAACAAGCTGAGACTCAACCCTTCCAAGACCGAGTGGCTGTGGTTCCCGGCATCCCGGTATAGTCAGCTGGTTCCATTGCTGACTATTGGGGGCAAGATCTTGGGGCTCGCAACTTGGGTGTCCTCCTGGACTCACGGCTGTCCTTGGAAGATCATATGACGGCCATGGCCAGTGGAGCTTTTTATCAGGTGCGCCTAATATGCCAGTTGCATCCCTTTCTGGACCGGGATGCCCTGCGCACGGTCACTCATGCCCTCATCACGTCTGGACTACTGTAATGCTCTCTACATGGGGCTCCCCTTGAAGAGCACTCGGAGGCTCCAACTGGTCCAGAATGCAGCCGCGGCGCGGGTGATTATGGGGGCGACACGGCGAACCCATGTAACACCTCTCTTGCGTGAGCTGCACTGGCTCCCGGTGGTCTTCCGGGTGCGATTCAAGGTGCTTGTCACCATCTTTAAAGCGCTCCATGTCATAGGACCTGGGTACTTACAAGATCGCCTTCTGCCACCGATAGCCTCCCACCAGCCAATACGCTCCCACAGAGAGGGACTCCTCGGGGTGCCGTCGGCCAAACAATGTCGACTGGCGACCCCCAGGGGGAGGGCCTTCTCTGTGGGGGCACCTGCCCTCTGGAATGAACTGCCCCCAGAGATACGGATGATCCCCGACCTACGCGCCTTTCGCCGTGCCCTCAAGACGTTATTGTTTCAACAAGCCGGGCTGGCCTAATATGAATTTTAAAATGGGTGTATGTTAGTTTTTAATTTTGTGGGCCAAATTTTTATATATTCGTTTTTAAATTGTTTTTTTAAATTTTGTAAGTTCATATGTGTTTTAATATGGCTGTACACCGCCCTGAGTCCTTTGGGAGAAGGGCAGTATAGAAGTTCAAAAATAAGAAATAAGCAGATTCGGCCTGCGGGACTTGAGTTTGGCACCCTTGTTCTACAGGTAGTCCTTGACTTACAATTTGTTGTTAGCAACAAAGCCCGTCAGTTTTCCGAGTGCACATATGGCCCAGGGTAGACATCTGGAGGCTGCTGTGGGCCTTGGGGGTGAGAAAGCACCAGACCTCTCCCCCCCCCTGAATCGGGCCACTTTCTCCCCTCCCCGCTGCAGAAAAAGCTGCCCCGCCTGCGGATCCTTGATCTCTTCATCTGTGAGGTGACGAAGCTGTTGAACTACCGCGAGAGCATCTTCACCCTCCTGCCTCAGCTGATCTATCTCGATGACTTCGATGCCAGCAACATATCCAACTTGGATCTGGAAGCCGACGGACTGGACGATGAATACGATGAGAACGGAGACGGTGAGTAGTCTGGCCCAGAGGGATGGGGTTTCAATCGCACGGCTTCCGTCTTCACTTTTCTGACTTTCCCCCAACTCAGAAAAAAGTGGGTTGGGATGTGTTGTCTCCTTCGAGGCCGTAGTAAGCCTGTTTGGAGATGGATCCAGCAACCTTGATACGTTGGACGACTCTGCTGTTGTGGTTATTTGGGGCGGCAGGAAAGGTAGACTCTGGGGCCACATAAAAGACCCGCGATGGATTCACACGTGGTTCTGCGTTCTCCGCCACAGGCAAGCGTGTCCAGACCTTTTTGTAATAAGATGGTTTCCTGTGTTAAAAGTCCCTTTTTTGCCACCTTGAGGGCGAGACCAGGGCTCTACAATCTTCGCAACTTGTGGACTTCAATTCCCAGAATTCCCCGTTCGTCATGGCTGGTTGAGGAATTCTGGGACTTGAAGTCCGCATGTCTTAAAGTTGCCAACTTTGGAGAGCCCTGCTCTACAATCCTTTACAAAATGGAAAATAGATCTGAACTGGAAGGGGCCTTGGAGGTCTACTAGTCCAGCCCCCTGCTCAAGCAGGAGACCCATAACACCATTTCAGATAAGTGACTGTCTAGACTCTTCTTAAAAATCTCCAGTGTTGGAGCCCCCACAACTTCTGGTGACAAGCTGTTCCACTGGTTAATTGTCCTCACTCTTAGGAAGCTTCTCCTGAGTTCCAGGTTGCTTCTCTCCTTGACTGGTTTCCATCCGTTGTTTCTTGTCCTGCCTTCAGGTGCTTTGGAGAATAGGTTTGTTTGTTCATTCATTCATTCATTCAATTTATTTGCCTCCACTCTCCGAAGACCCAGGGCGGCTCACAATACACTCAAAAAATCACTATAAAAACACTTAAAAAATTAAAAACATTTTTTTTTTTAATTTTAATTTGATTTATATGCCGCCCTTCTCCGGAGACTCAGGGCGGCTTACAATGCGTTAAGCAATAGCCTTCATCCTTTTGTATATTTATATAAAGTCAGCTTATTGCCCCCACAATCTGGGTCCTCATTTCACCTACCTTAGAAAGGATGGAAGGCTGAGTCAACCTTGAGCCTTGGCGAGATTCGAACCCTGCAGTAATTGCAGGCAGCTGGTCTTAATAACCAGCTTAATAACAGGGTGCCTTAAACCCCTGTACTACCAAGGCTCTTTTACATTAAAGACATTAAAAACTCATTCACACCATTCATGGCCGGATCTCGCCAGATCACAAGAGCGAGATCAACGGCCCCAGGCCTGCCGGGAGAGCCAGGTCTTCACCGCTTTCCGGAAGGCCAATAGGGTGGGGATGGTCCAGACCTCAGGAGGTAACTGGTTCCAGAGAGCTGGTGCAGCCACAGAGAAGGCCCTCCCTCGCGGGTCCGCCAGCCGGCATTGTTTAGTTGACAGGACCCGGAGGAGACCAACTCTGTGGGATCTTACCAGTCTCTGGGAGCTATGCGGTAGAAGGCGGTCTCGAAGATAACCTGGTCCTGAGCCATGTAGGGCTTTAAAGGTAATAACCAACACCTTGAATTGTGACCGGAGACCAATAGGGAGCGAGTGCAGCTTGCGGAGAATTGGTGAAATGTGGGTGTATCTAGGTGCACCCACGACAGCTCGCGCGGCCACGTTCTGGATCAACTGTAGTCTCTGAACACTTTTAACCCCCTCTTCTTTCTGGCAGCCCCTCAAATACTAGAATACTGCTATCATGTCACCCCCTAATCCTTCTTTTCTTTAGACTAGCCAAACCCCAAACCTGCAGCCATTCTTCATATGATCCCTCTCACCGTTTCTGTTTTTGAAGGAAAGGGAATGGCTTAGTGTTGCGTTCTGTGTGGCAAAAACCTGAGATTTCTAGGGGTCCTGTCTGACCTTTGACTTCCAGATTAATTGGGAGTTTAGTGCGCAGACTCCCCTCAGCCTGTGCTCCCTTCCAACGCTTATTATTCTGTTATTGTTATTCTGACTTACGGCCATTGTAACTTCGTTGAAGTCTTCGTAAGTCGAGGACTGCTTATGAACCAGTCTCTGATGCCCAGGGGTGTCATTTCCTTGTAGAAGATGAGGAGGAAGACGAAGAATCGGATGATGAAGATGACCTGGACGGCGAAGATGACAAGAACGGGAGAGATGATGAGGTGAGTCATGATATCCCATCTTCTGCGCAATGGTCTCCATGGTGACGGGTTGGTTTGTACGCCAAGATCACCAGGCCGAGGCGGCTGCCAAGACCAGTTCTTTCATCGCAACAAATCTTGTTAAAAAGAACTCTGCAAATCACAGCAAAGCTTTTTAACAAGATTTGTTGCGATGAAAGAATCTGTGGTCCAAGAAATACACCAGGTGAACCACAGGTAATCCTAATTTGTCCCTGCCTCCTTCAGGATGAAGAGGATGACGGAGACGAAGATGAGGATGTAGATGGTAATATACTTCTGACTTCCATGGCTGAGAATCACGGATTGGGTGGGGAGGAGATCCTTTGGAAATCCATCTTGTGATTCACCTCCACCTACTGAACTACCAAAGCATTTTCCCACTAAGCTGAAGGTTCAAACCGAGTGGATGAGGGGGGGGGGCGTTTCATAAGTTACAACCCCCCTTCCGTTCATGACAATCTTACGATTCATAAATTAAGCTAAGAATGTTTTTTTAAATTTCCCTCTTTCTGCGCCATCTTCTTTTAATAGTAATTTCTTTTAATAATTTGCATCATTTCATAACACATTTTCTCACGTTTATTTCTTTTAGTCACAGATCCTATGCCTGAAACGAGTAGTGCAAGCAAGAAAAAAGTTCGTCAGTATTTGCAAGAATATTTAAAACTGGGCTTCATTCCCGCTACCCACGATGAGAGGTCACCTTTCTGCCTCTTATGCCAACAATGCTTGCCCAACGAATCCATGGAACGAGGCCGTCTTGAGGCGCATTTGAAGGCGAATCATAGCGCGTACGTAAATTCAGATTTAAATTACTTCAAGTCTTTAAAGGAGAAGTTTGAAAAAACTGTCAGTCGTACTCTTGAGGCTAGTTACGACATTTCTTTACTCATTGCTAAATCTGGAAAAAACCATACTATAGGGGAGGATTTAATTAAACCATCAATATCGGCGTTTCTTAAAACGGCCCTGGGAAAAGATGACAGAGATGTGAAAGCCATGCCACTCAGTGACCATACCGTTAGCAGAAGGATAGATGAAATGAGCGAAGATGTTGAAGCACAGCTTGTTGAAAAGCTGAAATCAAGGAAATTCTCAGTGCTAATGGATGAATCGTCTCTGAGAGACAATGAGGCCGTACTGCTAGCCTATGCAAGATATATCGATAAAGGCGAATTTGCTGAAGAAATGTTATTCTGCAAATCGTTGGAGGCCACCGCCACCGCTACGGATGTATATAATAAGCTAAAAAATTACTTAGATGTCAATAATATATCAATGGCAAACATAACGTCTTGCGCTGCAGATGGTGCTCCTGTCAGGATGGGCAAGAAAAATGGCTGCTTAAAATTGATGAAAGATGAGAATCCAGAAATGCTTCTCGTGCACTGTGTTATTCATAGAGAGAACTTGGTGTCCAAAAACATTTCTCCTGTTCCTAATGAGGTACTAAAATCAGTTATAAAATGTATCAATGCTATCAAAGCTAATGCCAAATGTGACCGTCTCTTCAAGCAGTTTTGTGAAGATAAAAACGCAGAGCCGGTGAGACTTTTCCTTCACCCTGAGGTGAGATGGTGGCTCTCGAAGGGAAACTGCCTGAAAAGATTCATGGAACTATTTGGTGTTCTTAGTCACTTTTTAAGTGACAAGCCTGAAATGAAGCACCTGCTAACAGTTGACGGTAAAGCGCTGGTGAGTTATTTAGCGGATATCTTTGAAAGACTGAATACGTTGAATAAACAACTTCAAGGAACAAATAAAACTCTTGTGGATGCAAAGGCGAAGATATTTGGCTTCATTACGTTGATAGAGTTGTGTCAAAAGCATATTTCTGACAAAAAATTTGACATGTTTCACTGGCTAAAAAAATGTGAGGTAACTCCTGCTGCTGTACGTGTCATCGTGGATCATCTGAAAAGACTGGCCTCTGATTTGAAAGAAAGGTTTTCTGATTTGAAAGAAACGGATTTTCCAGCATGGGTAGTGCAGCCGATGCTGGTGGATCTATCTGAGGTTTCAATGCAGTACCAAGAAGAACTCTCGGAAATGCAAAACGATGAGTCACTTAAAACTTTATTCGGTGTAAAAGGAGCCATGGCATGGCTGTGTGATGAGACAGAAGCTAAATACCCAAATTCAAGCTACTTTGCAAGAAAACTGCTGTTACCGTTCCCATCTCCATATTTCGCTGAATGTGGCTTGAGTGCTGTAAATGATTTGCTACTGAGGAAAAGAAATCGACTGGATATCACTGAACGAGGAGACTTGAGAATGAAGCTGACCAAATTGGAGCCTAATATAAAGTCTCTCTGCAGCAGGCATCAAGCACAAGCACAAGCATCTCACTAAAGCTGCAGTCCTACAACATTTTCCCGGGAGGAAGCCCCATTGAAGAGAGTGGCACTTACTTCTGAGTAGACATGCCTAGGTCTTCAGGTGAGCTCAAATTGTATTTTGAATTTGTTAGGTACCTTTATTTTAATATGTATAGAAATTAATATCATCAAAGTATTACAGAAGAAGCTTCCAATTATTTTATATTTATGCATTTCAGTTCTCTATTATGTTTTGAAACTTTATTTGCTGTTTATTTGTATCCCTTCATATTATTATTTTTTAAGTTTCTCAGTACTTCTACCGTCTTTCGTTCTATTATTTTTCTCTTTCATGGATGCCATGTTCTTTGGAACCTTGTTTAAACCAAGTTAATGGCCTTTTAGGCTCCCTCCCCGTGAGCAGGAGTTCACTTTTTGAAAAATAAGAATTATATGTCACGGGAGGGAGGGGCATCAGGATTTTAGAGATGCTTAGGGGGGGCATGGCCAAAAGAAGGTTGGGAATGTCATCTTCCCCATCTCTTTTTCCTTCTTCCCCATCTTCTCCATTTTGTTCTTCTTTTCCTTCTCCTTCTTGAGCTCCATCTTCTTGATCATCTCCTTCTCCATCTCCATCAATGTCATCTTCTCCATCTCCTTTTCCTTCTAATTCTTTTTTATCTTCTCCGTCTTCTTGATCTTCTCAATCTCCTCCAGCTTCCCCATCTACGTCCATCTCATTTTCCTTTTTCCCCATCTTCCTCATCTTGTCTTCCTTGATCTTCTCCATCTTCTTGATCTTCTCCATCTCCTCCTCCTCCTCTATCTTTTCCATCTATGTCATCTTCTCTATTTCTTTTTCCTTCTGCTCCATCTTCTCCATTTTGTTCATGTTTTCCTTCTTCTTGATCTTTTCCATCTCCTTCTCCAGCTTCTCCATCTACATCATCTTCTCCATTTCCAACTCCTTCTCCTTCTCCATCTTTTCCTTCTCCTCCTCCTTAATCTTCTCCATCTCTTTTGGTCTTCTCCATCTCCTCCTCCTCCCATTCTCCAGCTCTTTTCCCTTTTCCCAATCTTCTCCATCTGTTACTCCCTCTCCGTCTTTTCCTTCTCCTCCATCTCCTCCTCCTCCTCCTCCTCCTTCAGAAATGGTTACGAAAGGGCTCTCCACGTTTTCCTGTATGCGAGAGAATGCTTGGGAAATGCAGATCCAGAGCAATGATTTTGCAAACGTGATCTTATGTGTACAGGTAATTAATCCATAGTTATTAACCTTTTCCCCCTGACTCTACACTTTCACTGTCGCTTGCGATATATAAATACATATACATGCAGATATGCATCCACTTATGGAGGCACCTTCTGTGCATATATTTACCATGGAAGGGAAAGTGTCTGGTGTCGCTTTTAGCTGGAGATGGCAAGTGGGAAGCTTATGCAACGCTCAACATTTCTGTGTTTACCGTTTTTTTAATCTACTCTTCCTTTTGCTTAGTTTTCCTCCCTCCCTTTTTCTCACTCCTTTCTTTTCCTTCTTCCTTCCTCCCTTCCCCTTTTCTGTTACTTCCTTGCTTCTTCTCCCTCTGTTCCTCCCTTCTTTTTTCTCTCAGTCCTTCCTTTTACTCTAATTTCTTTTTCCCGCCTTCCTTTCCTTCTTACCATATTTCTTCTTTTCCCTCCCTCCCTCCCTTCCTCTCTCTTCCTCTCCCTTTCTTTTCCTCCTCCTTCTCCCTCCCTCTGTTCTTCCCTTCTTTTTTCTCTCAATCCTTCCTTTTACTCATTTATTTCTTCCTCCCTCCCTTCCTTACCAGTTTTCCCTTCCTTCCTCCCTCTCTCCTTCCTTCCCCCCTCCCTCCTTCTTCTTCCTTGCTTCTTCCTCCCTTTTCTCTCAATCTTTCCTTTTGCTCTCTCATTTCTTTCTCTCTCCTTCCTTCTCTTACCACCTTTTTCTAGCCTGCCTTCCTTCCTCCCTCCCTCCCTCCCTTCCATCCCATCTTTCTTTAAAAGAACTTAGGGCCACCTGCTTAGTGCCGCTTCCTCAGAATCCTAACCTGTAAGGTAAGTTGGGTTCAGACTGAGTGACCAGTCCAAAGCCACTTCAAAACACGGCTGACGAGGACCATAGATCCCAGATCTCCCCTGGTGCCAATCCAGCACATTCGTTTTGGGAGTAGCATTTCCAAATGTCTAGCTTTGCTAAACTCGTTTAGGCTGTCTGGAGCTGCTGGGATTCAGATTACAGATTAACCGAGTTAATCAGATTAACAGAGTAGGTCATCTAGCCCAACCCCCCGCCCAAGCAGGAGACCCTACCAATTTCGGGCCAGGCTGCTCCGATGGAGGGCACCTGAAACCATCCTGGAACTTGGGCAGGTCCGGATGGAGAAAGGACATGTCAACCCTGAAGGGGAACATGGCTGAGGCCATTTTGCAGGCTTCAGGGTTGCCACAAGGAAGAAGAAGGGACAGGGAGAGGGGGGAATAGATAGCTTGGGGGGCATTGTAGTCAAAACTACTTTGCGAGACCGCCTTCTGCCACCAATAGCCTCCCACCGACCGGTTCGCTCGCACAGAGAGGGCCTCCTCAGGGTGCCGTCGGCCAGACAGTGCCAGCTGGCAACCCCCAGGGGGAGAGCCTTCTCTGTGGCAGCACCTGCCCTCTGGAATGACCTGCCCCCTGACATACGCACGATATCAGACCTCCGGACTTTTCGTCGGGCGTTATTCCATCTAGCTGGGCTGGCTTGATCCCATCCTCTCAGTTTTAAATTTGAATTCGGTTTTAATTGGGTTGTTTTAAACTTGGGCCAAAATTATTTGTTTTTTAAAATGTTTTTTAAATTTTATATGCTATGTTTTATCTTGGCTGTACACAGCCCTGAGTTCCGCAGGAGAAGGGTGGTATAGAAATAAAATTAAATTAAATTAAAAAAAAAAAACAAGACGTTTTCCTGTGGGAACCAAGGACACTCCCAACAGGTGGCTGGGGAGAGGAGGAGTGAAGTAACCAAGCAACCGGCCAGCTCCTCGATTGGACAATGTGACTGAGGACTTGGAGGGAGGGAGGGGGAACTTTTACTCTTGAATCAGCTGAAAGCTGCGGGAACTTTCAGAGCCGGTTTTCCCAAATTGTGCCAATATGAAGTATCCAATAAATTGTTCCTTGAGGAATCTTACCTGCCTCAGAGTTCTGCTTTCTTTGGGTGCGTTACTTGGAACGCTGACGGGATGAAGGACGGGAGTCTCAATTTCCGGCCCCCGATTCTGTTGCTTTGCCCAAGAAACCAGGAGGACAAAGAACACACAACGATGTACAGTGGCCCGATTGGTACCACAAAGAATCGGCCTCTCTGGGGAAGTGGCGGCTCTCTCCATCTCTGGAGGCTGGAGTGTCAACTGTTAGGGATGGTTGGGTAGATTTCCTGCACATTTCATTTTTATATCCAGTATTTATATCCTATATTTCCATATGTATATAATTCAAGGAAGTGACCACACCCAATCCTCCTTTCTCCTCTTCCCCATAGGTGAGGGGGAACCCTGCGAGGTGAGCTGGGTGGAGACAGGGTGATTGGCCCCAGGTCACCCAGTTGGCTTCCATGCCTAAGACAGAACTAGAACTCCCCATCTCCTGGTGATTGGCCTAAAGTTCCCCAGTTGATTTTCGTCCCTAAACTGGGACTAGAACTCACCGTCTCCCAGTTTCTAGCCTGCTGCCTTAACCAACACACAGTTTTGCAGAGGGTTGGGTTAGATGATCCCTGGGTTCCCTCTTCCACCCACACAATTCCATGATTCTTTGATTTAAGAAAACCATGCATCGTCCATTCATGTTGAAGTCCATGAATTTGCAAACAAAAGAAAAAGTGGAATATCGGGTGCTCTGGACAAGGAAAAGAGGGCGTGGATTGTAAAAAAAAAAAGGGGAACCCCAAACGACGAGCTATTTTTTTCACTGTCCTGCAAGACCCCCATTCTTCTCTGGCACTTAAAAGCCCCTGGAAAGAGGAAGATGCCCCTTTCTCAGCTTGCAACCAGATATTTTCCGCAACCAGACGGGGAAAGCAAACTCCAGGATGGTGAGGATGAAACTCAACTGCCTCCCTCTGGCGTCTGTGTGTCTCTACTGGTGGAATTAATGCCTGCATGGAGCCCAGAAGCTAAGAGGCCGGGGAAAAGGCATCGCCCACAAGTTCTGCTGAGCCAGAAGAAACCCTCAACTCACAGGAGCCAAGAGGGAAATACAGGTAGCCCTTGACTTGTGACCACACCTCAGCCCCAAAGTTCCGTTGCTAAGCGAGACAGTCGTTAAGTGAGTTGCCCCGTTTTAGAACCTTTCCTGCCACTGTCGTTAGGCAAATCGTTAGGTGGTTAAGTTAGCCACACCGTTGTTAAGTGAACCTGCCTTCCCCCCGTGGACTTTGCTTGTCAGAAGGTCGCAAAAGGGGTTCACACAACCCCCCCCCCCGGGGACACTGACCGTCGTAAATAGGAGACGAGAGGGACGCTGCATCTGTGGTAAATGTGAAAGAGGATCATAAGTCCCATTTTTCAGTGCCATTGTAACTGCGAACAGTCAGTAAATGAAGTCAAGGACTTATCAGTAAACCAGTTCCAACCACTCTTCAGGAGAATAAAATGCGAGGAGATCCTTCAGTTTGGGGGTTGCCTCAATGGAGGTTTAGTGTCAAGGTCTCCAGAATTGGAATAGAGATGGAAAGGACCTTGGAGGTCTTCTAGTCCAACCCTCTGCTCAAGCAGGAAACCCCACACCGCTTCAGACCGGTGGCTGTCCAATCTCTTCTTAAAAACTTCCATTAATGGAGCGCCCACGATTCCTGGTGGCAAGCTGTTCCACTGGTGAATTGTCCTCACTGTTAGGAGGTTTCTCCTTAATCCCAGGTTGCTTCTCTCCTTGATTAATTTCCGTCCATTGCTGCTGCTCCTGCCTTCAGGTGCTTTGGAGAATAATTTGACCCCCACCTCCTCTTTGTGGCAGCCCCTCAAATACTGAAAGACTGCCGAAGAGGTTGTAGAAAAAATGCTTTTAAAAATAATAAAAAAAAGGCTCTGATGATCGCGTGGCTCAGCTGGGCATGGGGGGGGGCAGGGATTTTTGCTACCAGTTCTCTGAACCACCCGCCGTCATCGCTACCGGATCGGGCGATCTGGTCCGAACTGGGAGCATTTCACCCCTGGTGTGGAGCCTTCTTGGAACTGTTGAAAGGACTCTGTTGTAGACTGGATGTTTTGTATTGAATACATATAGTTGTGTTAAGTCCTGCTAAAGTGCAACTAACCTTTAGATGACCCTAACTGTTAACTCCCAACAGTTTTGGAGGGAAACTTTGAAGATTCATATTTTCAAGGATTATGATTGGTTAAGGCCCTCTGGCCCCGAATATAAATTACAGGCATTTGCTGCGGTTCCTCAGTTCCAGTTTTGAGTCAATAAATGCTGTTGTAGCTACGCTGGTCTGCTTCTTATCTACTGATGCCCACTACACAATACTGGAGATAGATGATGTCATATCCCTCCCACTCTGTTGAGAGAGGGCTGTTCAATTTTGACACAGGTGGCCTCTTTGACCCCTCTTTCGAACCAAAATGTCCAAAATGTGGACTTTGCTGTCTTCAAAAGAGTGGCCTTTGTCTTTCAAACGCAGACAGACTGCTGAATCTAGTCCAGATGGGTTTGTTCTCCTAGGTTATGCCATGTGTTTGTGAAGTGGCTGTTTTGTTTCTCCAATGTACAGATCTGCACAGGGCTGACTGCATTGTACTGCCACGTTGCTCAGTTTCTGACTGGGTGTTTTATCCTTGGGATGGACAAGCTTCTGCTTTCGTGTATTCTTGGGTTGGAAGAGTATACATATTTTATTTATTTTATTTATTTAATCGAATTTCTATACCGCCCTACTCCCGAAGGACTCAGGGCGGTGAACAGCCAAGATAAAATACAGATAATACAAATATTAAAAATCCCTTAAAATTATTAAATATTTTGGCCGAAACACAGATTAAAACACCCAATTTATAAAATCACGAATTAAAAAATTTAAAAAATTTAAAAGAGGGGAGTTAGGCCATATGTTGCGTTGACTGAAGATCTGAGCTTTTCCGATATTCATGTGACATACAGAATGACAACATTGCTTTGTTTATTGTCCTTTTCATTGTCTGTTATGGAGGAGCTCCTGTAGGGTCTTTTTTGAGATTTGAGGAAGGCCCACTTGGGATAGCTTTGAGGGCTTCTGAGGACTTCCTTGATGCGTTTTTGTTCTTTTTTCTTCTTCTTTACCATCTTTGCTGGTAGGCAGGCCTTCCGTTCAGTGGTGTTCATCAGAGAATCAGATGTGGTAGCCACACTTCCATTGGAGAGACAGGAAGGGGCTTAGCAGCCCAATAAAAGGTGCTCAGCCTAAGAAAACCAGATTCCTTGTTAAGATATTTAAAATGTATTACCTGGAGCAGTGAAAGTTTGGACGAGGAGTAAGAACACAGAGTTATTGCTAACTGGTTAAGGAGAGCTGGCCATTGCATGAGGGAATCTGAGCTGTAATTGGCTGCTTGGAGACTAAAAGCAAATACAATCCTTGATTGCATAAAAAGAGGCATAGAATCAAAATTGTGTGAAGTCTTAGGACTGCTTTGTAAATCCTTAGTAAGGCTACACCTGCAATACTGCATCCAGTTTTGGTCCCCACATTACAAAATAGTTAATTTATTGCCATTGCACCTCATACAACGAAATTAAATGCCATCTTTGGTGTATATTATAACTATAAAAATAAAACACAAACACACATCCTTCACATTCTATACAATTGAATTGAAAAGCCCTGATATTGCGCTAATATTGCACTATACCGTAGAATACAATATAGTTACTGCCCTGGGATAGAAGCTATTTTTCAGCCTATTTGCCCTTGTTTTTATTGTCCTGTACCATCTGCCAGATGGTAATAGTTCAAAAAAAGGGTCCCCAGGATGAGATGGATCTTTAAGATGTTGAGACTTTGGAAAAAGTGCAGAGAAGAGCAACAAAGATGATTAAAGGCCCGAAGAATAAAATATATGAAAGTGTGCAGGTCTTGGGTAGGTCTAACTTAATAAAAAGAAGGACTAGGGGAGACATGATAGCAGTCTTCCAATATCTCAGGGGTTGCCACAAAGAAGAGGAAGTCAAGCTATTCTCCAAAGCACCTGAGGGCAGGACAAGAAGCAATGGATGGAAACTGGTCAAGGGGAGAAGCAACCTGGAACTAAGGAGAAATTTCCTGACAGAACAATTAACCAGTGGAACAGCTTGCCACCAGAAGCTGTGGGTACTCCAACACCGGAGGCTTTTAAGAAGAGACTGGACAACAATTTGACTGGAATGGAATAGGGCAGTGATGGCTAACCTTTTTGCCGTCGCATGCCGAAAGCGGGGGAAGGGAGTGCGGCGGGGAGCTCACACGTACCCACATTCATAATTCACTGTGCCCCACCCACTGTGCATGCATGCACAAACCCCCCCCCCACGCTTCCCCACACTTTTGGCACGGTGGGTCCGGTAGGCCTGTTTTTTGCCCTCCCCAGGCTCCAGAGGCTTTCTAGGAACCTGGGGAGGACAAAAATGGCCTCCCCTCCTGGAGGCCAGAAATGGCCCGTTTCCCGATTTCTGGTGGGCCCAAAAATCAGCTGGCTGGCATACGCATGCACACTGGAGCTGAGCTAGGGCAACACTCGCATGCCCACAGATACAGCTCTGCGTGCCACCTGTGGCATCCGTGCCATAGGTTCGCCATCACGGGAATAGGGTCTCCTGCTTGTGCAGGGGGTGGAACGAGAAGACCTCCAAGGGTCCCTTCCCAGATCTATTCTGATTGGAGTTTTCTTGTTTCCCGCCTTTTTTCCTCTCATGTGAGCTCTCTCTGATTTGCCTCATGATGTTCCTGCTGTCTCGATTTACCTGACGATGCTTCTGTTTGCCTACCTCATTTACTGCAAATATATTTTTATTGGTGCCTTCTGCCACCAATAGCCTCTCACCGCCCAGTACGCTCCCATAGAGAGGGGCTTCTCAGGGTACCGTCAGCCAAACAATGTCGACTGGCGGCCCCCAGGGGGAGAGCCTTTTCTGTGGGGGCACCCACCATCTGGAACAAGCTCCCCCCAGAGATACAGAAGATTCCGGATCTGCGCACTTTCCGCCGTGCCCTCAAAACATTCCTGTTTCAGCAGGCCGGCCTGGCCTAACTTTCCCTTTATATTGCTTTTTGATTTTATTTTAAACTGGGATGTCTTGAATTATCTAGGACCAGAATGTTTAGTATATTTTAATTGGTTTTTTATTATTAACGTTTGTATTACATGTATTTTTATCGTTCGCTGTTCACCGCCCTGAGTCCCTTAGGAATAGGGCGGTATATAAATTTAATAAATAAATAAATAAATAAATAAATAAATAAATAAATAAATAAATAAATATTTATTTATATAAAACCATTCGTTCGGGTCAGCATCTCTGACTCACTTTGGACAATGGCTGCGCAATTCCTGGACATTTTGTTTTTTGCACCGCACAATTTTTCTCACCGGTGGGGAGGCGGGGGGTGGAGGGGAATAGGATCAGGTCTCCTTGACTCGAAACTCATTGGTGCATCTCCTCTCGTTTCACTGGTAAAACTCACCACCTGCTTGAGCAGTGGGCTGGACTAGAAGACCTCTAAGGTCCCCTGATATTCTGTATTCTGTAAGGAGGAATGGAGAGACCAGGGGCCTGGAACGGAAGGGGCAACGTCAGGAAATTTTAAAAAATGTATGGTGGCTTTGCCCAGAAGTTAAAAAAATTCTGGATTAAAATACAAAAATGGCTAAAAGAAATTACACACAATAAAATAGAATTTAAACCTGAACTGTTTCTTCTGGGGATTATTAAAGAAAATTATCCTAAAAGGATAAAATATTTAATTATTCATACAACTACAGCAGCTAGAATCGTACTTGCGCAAGTCTGGAAAATGTCCACTATTCCAACTGCAATAATCCGGAAAATTTTTGAATGTGCATAAATGGACAAACTTACTTTAGAATTAAATAATAAGGAAGACTCAGAATATTACTTAACTTGGGATAATTGGTAACAATGGATAGAAATTAAAAATAAGGAATGTATAGAACAAAATAAGATATAAAATGTGATTAAGTATGTCGATTAAGTAGGAATATGTGGGAATAGATGAAGAAAGTTAAGAATTAAGTACTGTCAGAAAGACGTTGAATTGTATAATTATTATGGATGTATTTTTGTAACAGCTATTTTAACTTGTATTTTTGGATTTTAAGCGTTAATAAAGGTTTTTCAAAAAAAAAATGGGAAGGAGCTGAGGTTAGCAAAAAGATGCGAAGAGAAAAAACTTCCCTGAGATATGAGCCAAATAAAAGTTAAGTCAACATCTGCCAGCTGTTGAAGGAGCAAGAAAAAAACAAGGCATTAATCGCCAGAAATCAGCATGGACTTGTCAGGAATAAATCTTGTCAGGTTACCCTGGTTTTCTGATTTGACAGGGTAATTGCCTTAATAGATGCCTGGAAGACTGTAGATGTGTTTACAGGTAGTTCTTGACTTACGATGGTTCACTTAAGTGACTCTTCAAAGTTACAACGCCACTGGGGGGAAAAAAGGGGGGTTATGACCTTCGCAGTCACGGGATCAAAATTCCAACGCTTGTCAAACTGACTCACATTTATGACGGTTGCAGCGCCCTCCCAGGGATGGCGTGATCCCCTTTTGCGACCTTCCGGCAAGCGAAGTCCACGGGGGAAAGCCACTTTCGCTTTACAACTGTGTGACTCCCTTAACCGTTGCAGTGCTCCGCCGAACAACAGTGGCGAGTCGTAAAATGGGCAAAGCTCACTTAAGAAATGTTTCACATTTCTTGGGGCTCGATTGTGGCCGCCAAGTCGAGGGGCTACCTGTATTTATTAAACAAAATGGGGATGGCCGCCCAACTCACACACGGGTGATTCCAGGCGGCTTACAACGTGAAAAATTCACCACACAAAAACACCCCATAATCAATCCACCACTTGGTCAGCTCCATTCGCCATTCGTAGTCCCCAGGCATGGTGACAAAACCACGTTTTCATGGCCTGCGGATAAGCAGCGGGGTGGGGTGTGAATTGGAACTGGGGGGGGGGAGCTGATGTAGGGTTAAACACGAGCCAGCCGTCTACGGCAGCAGCCAAAAAAGCCAAGACAATCCTGGATTGTATAAACACAGGCACAGAATCAAGATCATACGAAGTATTAGTACCGCTTTATAAAACTCTAGTAAGGCCACACCTGGAATCCTGCATCCAGTTTTTGGTCACCATATTATAACAAAAGTTGTTGAGATTTTGGAAAAAGTGCAATTTTTCGTTAGACTGAGAATAACTTTATTGTCACTTTAAATGCACACCAACTGGCATGCATTAAAATGAAATTTCATTACATACAGCTCTCCAAGGGGGAGGAATGTCTGCCAGGGTGGGACGCTGAAGCATCTGGAGCACTTTTAGCAGCCTTCCCACACCTGCCTTGCGTCTGTTGCCCACAGGGAAAGCTCATCCAGGCTTCCTGAATGTTGGGGCGGGACCAGGGGTGAAATCCAGCAGGTTCTGACAGATTCTGGAGAACCGGTAGCGGAAATTTTGAGCAGTTCGGAGAACAGGCAAATGCCATCTCTGGCTGGCCCCAGAGTGGGGTGGGAATGGAGATTTTACAGTATCCTTCCCTGCCACACTCACCAAGACACGCCCACAGAACAGGTAGTAAAAAAAAATGGATTTCAGGGGGGGGGGGCGGGATCTATTTCTTGCAAATCTTCCAATGCACCATGACAGGGTCCTTGTTAAGTCGCTAATTAAAAATAAGAGTAGAGTAGAATAGAATAGAATGGAACGGAATTCTTTATTGTCCAAGTGTGATTGGCCAATACAAGGAATTTGTCTTTGGTGCATATGCTCTGAGTGTACATAAAATATACATTCATCAAGAATCATAAGGTACAACACTTAATGATAGTCCAACCTTTCCGTTGCTAAGCAAGACAATTGCTAAGTGAGCTTTGCCCCATTTTATGACCTTTCTCGCCATAGTTGTTAAGAGCCTTGGTAGTACAGTGGTCTAAGGCACCCTGTTATTAAGCTGGTTATTAAGACCAGCTGCCTGCAATTACTGCAGGTTCGAATCTCACCAAGGCTCAAGGTTGACTCAGCCTTCCATCCTTTCTAAGGTAGGTAAATTGAGGACCCAGTTGTGGGGGCAATAAGCTGACTTTGTATAAAAATATACAAAAGAATGAAGGCTATTGCTTAGCGCATTGTAAGCCGCCCTGAGTCTCCGGAGAAGGGCGGCATATAAATCAAATTTAAAAAATAAAAAATAAAAATAAAAAAAAGTGAACCACTGCAGTTGTCAAGCTAGTAATCCAGTTCTTAAGTGATTCTGGCTTCCCACTGTTGACTTTGTTTGTCAAAAGGTCAAGTTACAACTATTTAATTTTTTTCATTTTCATTTTTCATTCATTTGTTGAATGTCCCTTGAGATTCTCAGTTCTCCAAGTCCTGGCTGTCCCGAAAGGTGCTTCTTTTTTCCCCAAGAGGCAACTGAACTTTCTGGTTTTTTTTGAAGAGGTTTCGCTTCTCATCCGAGGAGCTTCTTCGGTTCTGAAGTGAAGTTGAATTGCAGAACTGAACCAAAGAAGCTTCTTGGCTGAGAAGCGAAACCTCTTCAAAGAAAAACCAGAAAGTCCAGTTGCCTCTTGGGGAAAAAAAAAAGCACCTTTCGGGAGTTACCACAGCACTGAAAAAAGTGACTTGTGACCAGTTTTCACACTTGCGACCATTTCGCCCATCCCCCAGTCACATGATCAAAATTCATATACACTTGGCAACTGACGTGTGTGTTTATTTTATTTTTATTTATTTTTATTTTATTTCAAATTTATATACCGCAGCTTCTCCTAAGGGACTCAGGGCGGCGTACAGTCAGATAAAAACATACAATACAAACATTAAAAACAATTAAAAGGATATATATTAATTTGGCCCCAATTTAAGATAACAAACCAATTAAAAATATTTAAAAATATGTTAAAAAATATGTTAAGCCAGCCCGGCTTGCTGAAAAAAGAAAGTTTTATACAGCAGTTGCAAGCATCCCGGGGTCACATGCCCACCGTTTGCAACTTCCGGGGGGGATTCGCTTAACGACCACAGGATCCACTTAACAGCAGTGGCCAAGAAGGTCGCAAAACGGTGCCTTAGCAACTGCCTTGGCTTAGCAACGGAAACGCCGGGCTCCCTTTTGTGGTCCTAAATCGAGGACCCCCCGAATTTATAACATTCAGATGAACCGCCTCCGTCGACCCCAATGGGGGGGGCGGGGGGAGGAAGAGGCGCAGGAGAGGAGCCTCAAACGCGCCCTTTGAAAAAGACAAAAACTCCCAGCGGAGACGGGAGGATCGCTGGAGCCCGCTCGGGACAAGGGGAAAAAAAAAAAATCGCCTGAGGCGGCGGATCCCGCGCGGGAGATCCACCCGATTCCCCAGCGAGGACGGAGCTCCGCCTCCTCAGCTCGAGCCGAGCCACCAGGCCGGGCTCGAGTGAGTCAAGAGAGGGGGGAGGGGAATTTCCTTACGCCGATCCCGCCTCTTCCGGCGTCGTCGTCGTCGTCCTCATCCTCCTCATTCCCCCACCCCCCCCCAGCGAGACTCCGCCTCTTCCGGCGCCTCCGCCACCCCGCCCCGCCCTTTGTTTCCGCCCTATATAAGGGGCGGCGTCGGCGGCGCCGGCCTTCACTTCGCTCCCGAGCAGGGCCGCGGCGGGCCGTTGCGCGCTTGGCTGGCTGGGAGGCCCCGGTGGGAGAGAGAGCGAGCGAGAGAGAGCGAGAGCAGCGCTACGCCATGGAGATGAAGAAGCGGCTGACGCTGGAGCTGCGCAACAAGAAGCCCGCCGAGGTCAGCCCCGTGGGGGGGGAGGGGGAGGGTGGGGGAGGGGTCGCCTTCTCCTTGGCCCCCCCCAGCCCTCCCCCCCACGCTCCCACACACGTGTGCCCGGCAGACATGTTGGAGGCCCGGGAGGGAAGGCGGCCTCCTGGCCTGGAGGATTTGGGGAGGGGGGGATTTGGCTGCCTTCCACCCCTCTCGCCCCCCCCCACACTAGGAGGCGCCGCCCAGACTCTTCCCCTCCCCCCCAAAAGACCCTGGAAGTCCCCCCCCCCTCCCATGGCCAGACCCAGGACCCCGCGCACATGGCCGGGCCGGAGCAGCCGGTGAAATGCGGCCCCCTCCCCCGATTGTTTCCTCAACCCCCCCCCAGAAAAGAAAGGGGGTCGCGCACGTGGGGAGGGGGCTGCCCGATGGGCCTGGAGGGGAGGGTGGGGGCTTAGGGAGGGGGTCTCAGGCCGGGGAAGAGGGGGGGGTCAAGTTCTTTCCTCCCCCCCGTTTTGCAACAGAGACAATCCCCTCCCCCCCACGAAAGAGGGAAGGGAGGGACGACCCCCCCCAAAAAAACTACCCCTAGTGGGTGACTGGTTTGAAAATGGGGGGGGGGAAGAAAGGGGGACCTGGAAAAGGACTGCGGGGGGGGTTTGCCTGTCTCCTCCACGTGGGTCTTTTTCGGGGGGGGGCAAAAGTGGAGGCTGGATGGGAGGGAGGTCTCGGGGTGCTGCTGGGAAGGGGCTTTTGTGGGTGGGGGGGAAGGCATGGGGGGGGACACACACTGGGGCAAACTTCGTGCCATCCGCCTGGAAATGTGGGGAGGGGGGAAAAGATGCCTGTTGGGGTCCGAGTCTTTGCAAGGTGGCCGGAGGTTCTGCATCAAGCAAACGCTTCCCCCCCCCAAAAAAAACCCCCCACATGTTTTGCAAGCTCGCCTTGCTTTTGCAGAGGATGCTGCATGGGGAGGAGCCCCCCCCCTTCCTTTGCATTGCACCGCCCCTTTGGGCGGGGGGGGGGGGCTCGCTGAAGGGGACGCCCCTTCCCCGCAGGTCGAGGGCTGGAAGGGGAAATCCTCACTTCCCCCCCCCCACCCCCTTCCAAAACCCCCAGTTTGGGATTCCGCCCGCGGGCGCCTCCTTGCAAGCGGCCTCCTGCCCTGGAAAGCCGGGGGGGGGTGTTGATTGGAGGGGGGGGTTGAAATTGCAGCGGGTGGGGCTCGGAGCCCCCGAGGAACCTGAAAGGGCTTGCAAAGGAGCCCCGGGCGGGCCTCCCTGCTGCAAAAGCCCCCCCCACTACACACCCCGCAAGGAATTCTGGGGCTTGTAGTCTATGGAGATTGTCAGCCATCCAGATCCTCTTTTTTTTTTTCTTCTTCTTCAAGAGGCAACTGTGCTTTCTTGCTTTTTCTTTGAAGACGTTTCGCTTCTCACCCGAGAAGCTTCCTCCGCTCTGACTGGATGGTGGGGAAGGGGTTTGCAGGCCTGCGACAGGGCTTGGTTTCCCTTCTGCTCAGCAGGAAACCCTGGGGGGGGAGGCTTTCCAGCATGGCTCCATTTTAATGACAATGGGGAGGGGGCGTCCCTGGGGCCCCCCCTCTCTGCTGCTGCAGCCCTTCCTTGCTTGGCAGGGGGGTTGAATTGAACCCTTGATTTGGCTCCCTGCCATGAGACCCACAAGGAATTGGCCTCCCCTGTACAGGTAGCCTTACACTTAACCTGCCAGAATTGAGCCCAGAATTTCTGTTGTTAAGCGAGACCTTCGTTAAGTGGGTTTTTGAATCGCTGCAGTTGATGAGTTAGTTGTTAGTAGCAAATCTCTGGCTCCCTCCTCCCCCCCCCCCCAAGTTGGCTTGTCAGGAGGTCACAAAAGGGGATTGTGTGACCCCCCCAGTGACTCTGATGGTCGTAAATATGAACCAATTGTCAAGCGTCTGAATGTAAGTCAATGTGACGGGGGGGGGGGCGATGCTGCTGCAAAGGTCCTAGTGGTGTGAAAAACGGTCATAAGTCACATTTTTCCGGTGCCGTCGTAACTTTGGTTGTCACAAATGAACTACAGGACTACCTGTTCTTTCAAAGCACCAGAATAAAAATACCAGTAAAAGGAGAGGCCCCCTCCCCCCAAAAAAATAAAAAATAGAGAATAAAAATGATAAATGCGGTTTGGTCCTAAAAGAGAACTTGCAGCCTTAAAAATAGGGAGTGGAAATATAATATAGATATAGATATATATATATTTCAGTGCAATTTTGGATCAAAGTAAGATTTAATCCAGAGGTGGCTTTTCTCTGGATAGATGGAGAATGGAGTCAGTCACCTTTGCAAAAGGGGGGGAGGGCTCGGTTCAGAAAACATGCCCCCCTCCCCTATTGAGAGCCAGCCGAGGACAGGGGGAAGCAAAATGCTGACGAAATGAAAAGAAATTATCTCCTGTGTTTTGCTTTCCTTCCTCACCCAACTGGGGTGTGTGCGGTCCACACTCTGATGCTAACATACATACATACAAGATAATCCTCGACTTATAACCAAAATGGAGCCCCAGTTGCTAATCGGGACAGTTCAGTGTGTTTTGCCCCATTGGGCGACCTTCCTTGGCCGCCATCGTTAAGCAAATCACTGCCGTTCTTAAGCGGGTCACATGGTGGTTAAGTGAATATTGGCTTCCCCATATGGTATGCCAGTGAACCCGAGTTTTTAATTTAGTGTGGCATTGTCAGCTCAGTTCCTGTGTGATGCTTTTATTCCGAGAGATGTTTGGTTGGTTAACCCAGAATTTTTTTGGGGGGGAGAGAGGAATCCCCTCTACAGATGTGCCAGAGGTTGCCCCAGCAGCTCAGCCTGGGTTCCTTAAGAGAAGGGGGGTCTTTCCTCTTTTTTAAACAAGAGTGTGGATTGCTAAATTGGGTGCATAGGTGTTGACCCTCCTTAAAGCAAAAGGATTGCCCCTTTGCAGACTGGTTGTGGAGTTTTGTGTGTGTGTTTCTCTTGAACACCATTCTAGTCCTCAGTGATTCTCAACAATATCAACTTTCAGAGTGCTGGCTGAGGAATTCTGGGAATTGAAGTCCACCCCTCTGAAAGTTGTCCCTTTTCGCAGAAAAAAAATAAGATTTCTCACGTTTTGCCTGCTTCAGCGCTGAAATCGTAGAGTTCCAAGTTTCTAGATCTTATGGAAAACTCAAGTTTGGTGGCTTGCACAAAACATTTCTTTTGGGAAGTTGTTATGTTCAGAAAAACAGGCACAACTGAGCTGGGCCATGGGAGCCTACAAGGAAATTATTGATCCTTCTACACGGTATTGTAGTTGATGAGTGATTTAAGTCTTTGCACTTTGGAGTTTGTCTCTCAAAATGATTGTTCAGGGCTTGAAAGTTGCATTAGATCTTTTTTTGGCATTTCCATTATCAGATTTGTCTGGATAACACAGTATTTGTTATAGGCACATGCCCCTCCCCTTGGGCATATTAGCCCCTAAACACCCCTGGGACTCTGGATTCTAGTGAGAAAAATGGGAGAGCTCCAAATTAGAGAGAGAGAAAATTTGGTAAAACAGAAATTTTGTGGGCCACAGCCCCCTTTTCTCCGAAGTCTGGGTTGAAAGTCTGCAAACTTTTCACCACTTGGACAATGTGTTTTAAATTAGTGGAAATGTTTGTCACCTGGAGTTGCAAAATCGTCGGAGTTAGAAGGGACCTTGGAGGTCTTCTAGTCCAGCCCCCTGTTCAAGCAGGAGATCCTGTGCCATTTCAAACAGGTGGCTGTCCAACCTCTTCTTAAAAACCTCCAGTGTTGGAGCACTCACAATTTCTGGTGGCAAGCTGTTCCACTGGTTAATTGACCTCACTGTTAGGAAGTTTCTCCTTAATTCCAGGTTGCTTCTGTACTTGATTAGTTTCCATCCATTGTTTCCTGTCCTGCCCTTTGGCGCTTTGGAGAATAGCTTGACCCCCTCTTTGGGGCAGCCCCTCAAATATTGCTACCGTGTCCCCCGTAGTCCTTCTTTTCTATAGACATACCCAATTCCTGCAACCGTTCTTCGTATGCTTTAGCCTCCAGTTCCCTAATCCTCCCCGTCGCTCTTCTCTGCACCCTTTCCAGAGTCTCAAAATCTTTTTCATATCGTGGCGACCAAAACTGAATGCAATATTCTCAAATGTGGCCTCACCAAGGCTCTACAAAGCATATCGTTCCGTTTAGGAATTTAGCTTGGCGAGCATCAAATTAAGTATCGTGCACAGGTATAAATCAGTCATTTCTAGAGAGCAGTATAAAACGCAGTGAGGTGAGATTGCGGAAGGTGTATCTGTGTCTTTTTTTCGATTGGCGCACCACTGGTGCATGCAAAAATGATGGCCTGTCCAGGCAAGTGGGAAGGATGGAAGAGTCGGCGGGCTTAGAGGTAGATTATTGGAAGAGCCTCGGAGAGGGATTAAAACTCCGCCAATTCAACCTGAGGTTTAGAACTTGATGTAAAGAGGAGAGGTTACCTTAGCCTAGCTAGCCAAAAAGGTGCTTGGAAAAGATACCACCGGATGCCTCCTGATTTTTTTTTTTTAACCTAGGTACAGATAGTCCTCAACTTAACCACCAAAATTGAGACCAGACTTTCTGTTGCTAAGTGAGAGCAGTTGAGCTTTACCCCCATTTTACGAACTTGCTTGCCGCACTTGTGGAGTGCAAATCCTGCAGTGGTTAAGTCGGTAACATGGTTAAGTGGATCTGGCTTCCCGATTGACTTGGCTTGTCAGGAAGATTCCGGGACAGGGCAACCGTCATAAATATTGAACCAGTCGCTAAACATCTGAATTTTGACCCATGCGACCATGAGCAGTCGTAAGTCTCCTTTTTTTCCTGTGCCCGTTATATCACTCCATAAAAAAGTTGAGGGCTACCTGTATAGGTTTGGCCGGCTGGGATTTTGCTGTGAGTTCTGCGTTTTCATGCTTTGAGTTGCCCTTAAATGAAAGGTGGATCAAATATTCCCCAGGAATCAAATCCTTCAATTAACAGAGTTGGAAAGGACCTTGTAGGTCAGTGATGGCTAACCTTTTTGCCGTCGCGTGCCAAGAGCGGGGGGATCGCAGGGGGATTGTGCGCGTGCGTGCCCACACCCATAATTCAATGCCCACCCGTGCGCGTGCTCCTCCTGCGCTCCCTCCATTTTTGGCACGCGATGGCACAGTGGGCCCATTTTTCACTCTCCCCAGGCTCCAGAGGCTTTCTAGGAGCCTGGGGAGAGCAAAAACAGCCTTCCTCAACACCCCCCAGGAAGCTCTCCGGAGGCCGGAAACAGCCCATTTCTCAACTTCCGGAAGGCCCGAAAATCAGCTGGCTGGCGGGCACATGTGTGCTGGAGTTTAACTCGTGTGCCCTCAGATATGGCTCCATGTGGCACCCGTGCCATAGGTTCGCCATCACAGTTGTAGGTCATCTAGTCCAACCCCCTGACCAAGCAGGAGACCCTACACCAGGGGTGTCAAACTCAAGGCCTGGGGGCTGGATCCAGCCTGCGGGGTACTTAGATCTGGCCCATGGGGCTCCATGAAAACAGTGAAGGACCGGCCCGTGGTGCTTCTGCCAGTGAAAACAGCTCGGAAGGGCCCTCCCGAGCTCCGTTTTTGCTGGCAGAGGGTTGCAGGAGGCCATGGCAGCTGAAAATGGAGCTCTGGAGCCCGTTTTTGCTGGCAGAGCGCTTCCGCCACCACAAATGATGTCCAGCTGGCGACGGCATCTCCCCACGCCCTCCCACCCCGAGGTCAAACACAACCCTGATGCGGCCCTCAATGAAATCGAGTTTGACGCCCCTGCCCTACGCCATTTCTGACAAATGGCAGTCCAATCTCTTCCGCCCAAATCCACTTGCTTTCCGATCACGAGGCCCTTCCCCACCTTCGTTGGGGTTGCCCAGCTGCTGTGGGGAGCCCATCCAGCCCCGCTGGGCGCATGGCACAGCCCTCCTCCCCTTGCTGGCATCCATCCATGCACGGGCCCCCGGTGAGCTTTCACCTGCCTCGGCCTGCGCAGAGGGGAGAAACTGCAGGGTCAGGCGTGGTGAAAGAATGCGGTTGCTGGCATGGCCGGTTGGGCTGCATTGCTGCTGTGCTGCCAGACGCATGAGATCAGGCTGGGCTTGTGCCACGCAGCTGCTCCAAGCAGCGCCAAGTTCGGGCACTTTCAGGAAGATGGCCTGCGTGGAGCCAGTCCCGAGGCCTCCGGGTCAGACAGCTTGAAAAGCCGGTTGCTGGCAGGGCGTGTGTGTGTGTGTATCTAAGCAAGCCTTTCCCAGCCTCTGCACGGGACCCAGGGAGTTAAAGTGGTGCATTGCAGCTGCATGTTCAAAGAAACAAGATTCTAGTCCCTCATGGTCTGTAGAGATTCTCAGTCATCCAGGTCATGGTTGTCCCAAAGGGGCTTTTTCAGGAGGCAACTGGACTTTCTCCTTTTTTCTTTTAAAGAAATTTCGCTTCTCATCCAAGAAGCTTCTTCAGCTCTGACAGGATAGAGGAGAAGATTTATATTCCTTGCAGACAGCTGATTATTTGCAGCCTTTTAGAGCAGGGGTGTCAAACTCACAACTATCGCAACTTTTTTCCCCTTCAAAGTCCAGTTGCCTCTTGAAAAAGCACCTTTGGGTCTAGTCCTCATGATTCCTCTGAATATTGATTAATCAAAGGGATCGCCAAGGGCAGGACTGGAAACGCTGCCTTTCTAATTCTGAGGTCCCCTTTGGTCAGTTTGTTGAATCTGGGTCTGCCTTGGCGAGATCCTCTTTTCTTGTTTTGTCTGCTGTCTTCTCACCACACGATTACGGATTTATTCCTGTTTCTTGCTTCGTCCAAGCCATGAAACTACAAGTAGTTCCTGACTTAACAGCCACAATCGGGGAGCCCAGAAGTTCTGTTGCTAAGCAAGCTAGTTATTCAGCATGTTTGTCCCCAGTTTATGACCTTTCTTGCCACAGTCCTTAAATGAGTCACTACCTTTTTGAGTTAATAACACGGTTGTTCAGTGAATCTGGCTTCCCCATTGAATTTGCTTGTCAGAGGGTCACAAAAGGGGGATCACAGGACTTTGCAACGGTCATAAATACGAAGCAGCTGCCGAGCGTCTGAATTTTGATCATGGTCGGAACGCAGCAGTGGTCATCCGTGTGAGAAATAGTTACAAGCCACATTTTTCAGCGTTTGTTATAACTTTGCTCGCTAAACGAATGGTTGTAAGCCGAAAACTACTGGTGGTAGGCTAACTTGGCAGGAGACATTTATGCGTGGAAATTTAACCATGGTTCAAAGTTAGCATGTTTTTGGATTGCTATCTCTGCACTCCAAAATGTTTGCATGGCTTCAGAAAGAAGGGCTGTTTTTTTAAAAACTTTTTTTCTTCCTGCTTCCTGGAACGGACATTGACTTCCTTTGCAAAGGCAGCCGCTGTATGTCTCAGCAAAGGCCTCACAACAAGCCTGCCTGGTAGGCTTAATTCTTAGCTTCTTCTTAAAAGGCTTATCCAAGGCTATTCAATGAGGCAGCTCGTCTGATCTGCTTAGGCTATTTAATTTAGTAGCCGGAACAGTAAAGTGTACAATGGACCAGAACACACAGTTGTAGTTGATTAGTTAGAGAGTGCTGACTCATTCATGAGGCAGTCTGCACTATGATTGGTTGCTGTGGATGAAAGGGGGGAGTTTTCCTTTTTTCCCGCCTTTTTCTTCTGTGTACTCTGTATACTGTTTAGATTTACCTCATGATGTTCCTAACTATCTTGTCTGCTCATCTACTCTTGTGATTGGTTGCTGTAAGGGTAAAGGGGGAGTTTCCCTCCCCCCCACCACCTTTTTCTTTGTGCTCTGTATACTTTTTGATTTACCTCATGATGTTCCTGACAATCTTGTCTGCTCATGCATGAGGCAATCTGAGCTGTGATTGGTTGTTGTGGATGTAAAGGGAGAGTTTCTCTTTTTTCCTGCCTTTTTCTTCTGTGTTCTGTATACTGTTTCGATTTACCTCATGATGTTTCTGTGTTCCTGACTCTTGTCTGCTGTGGATATAGATGTTAAATATAGTTAAACAAAACTACTAGATTGTGTCAGTGTCTCTTGACTGATTTTGGGACACCTGCTGCACAAAACACATGTCAGAAATGCAGGAACTGGAAAGGGTTTGGGTTAGGGTTTCATTTCATAAAATTAAATTTCATTTAATTTTTTTTAAAAAAATAGAAACGTTAATAAAACAATACATTTATATAGTTCTTGCCCAATGCTGGCGGAGATATTTCCGACCACCTCGCCATTCTGTGTGCATATCGGTCTCAGAGGACGCATTGTAAAAGATGGAAGGTTGTGTGAATAATGTCCCATTTGTGGTAAATAGTGGGCGGGATCTTGATTAGGGCTTATTTTGGGAGTAGGGCTTATATTGGGCGCATGTGTAAAAATCAAGCTAGGATTTACTTTTAGGGTAGGTCGTCTTTTTGGGAAAACACAGTAGTCCTTCACTTACGACCACAATGGAGCCCAACATTTCTGTAGCAAGGCAGTGGTTAAATGACTTTTGCCCCGTTTTAAGGACCTTTCTTGCCACTCTTAAGTGAATCACTGCAGTTGTTGGTAACATGGTTGTTAAGTGAATCTGGCTTCCGCGTTGACTTTGCTTTTTGAAAGGTCACAAAAAGGAGATCGCATGATTGTTGTAACTTTGAACGGTCACTAAACGAACTGTTGTAAAGTCGAAGACCTGTTCTGTTAAAGTAGCCATAGGACTGTCGGGGCATTGTGTCCCCAGTGAGCCAGTGACTTCTGGGAGGTTTGAGGGAGCTGCCTTGAAAGCTCTCCCCCCCCCCAATAGATTAGACCATATCCCCCAGAATCCCCTAGCTGTTTGCCCGGTGGAATTCTGGGAGCCAGAGTTTGAACATCTTTCTTTCCCAGGTGAAGGAGCTGGTGCTGGACAACTGCCGCTCGGACGATGGCAAGATCAGTGGGCTCTCCTCCGATTTTGAAAATCTGGAACACCTGAGCATGATCAACGTTGGCCTTCTCTCCATCTCTAACCTTCCCAAGCTTAACAAACTCCGGAAGGTGAGCACCTGGGGACAGGACCAGCTGCAAAAATTGTGTGTGTGCGTTGAGCCGTATCTGAGCAGGGGCTGTTCTCCATCGTGCTGATTGTTTGCTCTAAATCGGGGGTGTCAAACTCAAGGCCTGCAGGGTGCTTAGACCTGGCCCGCAAGGCCACTCTGGAAATGGAGCTCCATTTTTGCTGGCAGAGGGTTGCAGGAGGCCGTCACAGCCAAAAATAGAGCTCAGGAGCCCGTTTCCACAGGCAAAGCACTCGGGACACCACAGGTGCCCCCCCCGACGAATGACATCGAGCTGGCCACGCCCCCCCCCCCCCCCCCACTGCCAAGGTCAAACAACCCTGATGCAGCCCTCAATGAAATTGAGTTTGACATCTCTGCTCTAAATAGCTTGCTTTGCTTTGAGGTATGGACTTCAACTCCCAGAATTCCCCAGCCAGCATGGATGGCTGGGAGTTCTGAGAGTTGAAGTCCAAGCCTCTTAAAGTCCCCCAAATTTGGAAAAACTCTGCTCTCAATCATTCCTTTTGCAAGATTTTGTGGGGAGGGAGGGGGGAAGAGAGATTTAATTGGATGATTGCAGCCCCATGATCCCATCCGCCTTTGACTTCTCCCCCAATTACCTCCAATTATTTATTTATTTTATTTTGTTAAATTTATTTTCCCTTTATTCATTTTATTATATATATATATTTTATATTATTTAACATATATTTGTATTTTTCATACATTATTTGATATATATTTATTGTATTATACATTTTTATTTTAATTATATTTTATACGTTGTACATTTTTTATTTAGTTATATATTTGTATTTTTGTATCTTATTATTTATTATATCATTTTATTAATTTTTTTTATATTTTATTTTTAATTTTTATTTATTTAGTTTCCATACCTGCCCAGCTTTAGAGTGGGCTAGATGGGGTGAGCAGAATTCCCCTTTGGAGGAGGCCAGCCTTTCGGCCCCATTCTGTTTGGCTGGTGGCATTTCTGCACCACGGAAATGACTTTGTTTTTCTCAGGGTGGATCTTAGTCATCAGAAACTTGAAGCCGTTGTTTTAAAAGGGTAATTCTTAATGGCCCAGAGCCTGGAATCTGGGAGGGTTGAAGGATTAGCAGAGTTGCATAATAAATAAGTGAAAGGGGGGGGCTGTTGCTCTCACCAGAGGGGCCCCAATTCGGCTCCAGATGAGTCTTTGTGAAGCCTCGATCCAGGGTGGGTTTGATTTAAATCAACTCGATTTACATCATAATTTTTAAAGAGCAACTGTCATCTCTGTCCCGCAGCGACTCCTCCTCTGACCTGCTGTTGACTCACCGACAATCTCAATATTGCAGAATATGCAGCCTCATGCTACATAACTAAGCTCCATTTCATGCTGAATAAACTAAATTATGAATGTATTTTAAATAGAAAACTATCTTTAGATAGATTTTTACTCCAAAAGCATTTTATTAAAATAAATTTAATAAAAATTCGATTTTTTTATTTTATTTTTTTAAAAAAACCC
The DNA here is from genome assembly GCF_059756535.1 of Pantherophis guttatus. Classification (NCBI taxonomy): domain Eukaryota; kingdom Metazoa; phylum Chordata; class Lepidosauria; order Squamata; family Colubridae; genus Pantherophis; species Pantherophis guttatus. The sequence goes on from NC_142063.1 coordinate 2,248,944, forward strand.
TGCCCCGATTCGATGCAGTGGGGACATTCTCTGGGGGAGGGGATGAGGCTGTGTTGCATAATCCACATTGAAGAAGAAGAGAGGTACTATCTTCTCCTGCTTTTGTTCCGGAGTATCTAGAGCCACCGTTTGGTGGTTTGCTTGTTTTTTCCCCCGACAGCTGGAGCTGAGCGACAATCGTATTTCGGGCGGGCTGGAAGTCCTCGCAGAAAAAACGCCGAATTTGACGCAGTTGAACCTCAGTGGGAGTAAAATCAAAGAGATCAGCACGTTGGAACCTCTGGTGAGTTGCCGGTCTGGCCACATGGAATGGCGAGCGAGAGATTTCGCCTGGGAAATCTATGGAAAGATACGTGAAATGATTTGAGCTCCAAACAGGTGTGGGCAGGCTTGGAGTTTACAAATAGTTCTCAATTTACGACCTCAATTCAGCCCAGAATTTCTGTCACAAAGCGTCAGTTTTCTGAGTCCACGTGTTGCTGTGCCTGGGGGGAGGAGGCAGGCGGGCAAGCACCCCACCCCCCCCTGAATCGGGCCACTTTCTCCCCTCCCCGCTGCAGAAAAAGCTGCCCCACCTGCGGAACCTCGACCTCTTCAACTGCGAGGTGACGACGCTGATGAACTACCGCGAGAGCATCTTCACCCTCCTCCCTCAGCTGATTTATCTTGATGGGTTCGATGCCAGCGAGAAAGAAGCCCCCGACTCGGATCCAGAAGCCGACGGGCTGGACGATGAATACGACGAGAACGGAGACGGTGAGTAGTCCGGCCCCGGGGGCGGGGCTTCAATTGTGCGGCTGCCATCTTGGCTTTTTTTGACTTTCCCCCAACTGTCAGAGCAGGTTGGGACATGTTAGAAGATTGTTGTCTCTTTCGAGGCCATAGTAAGCCTGCCTGGGGATCAGTCCAGAAACTTCTTTTCCAAAACCTTGAGACATTGAATGATTTGCTGTTGTGGTTATTTGGTGGGGTGGGAAGGGGAGGGGAGGACAGACTTGGGGGCCACGGAAAAGGCCTGTGATGGATTCACATGTGGTTCTGTGTTCTATGCCACAGGCGTGTCCAGAACTTTTTTAATAAGATGGTTTCATGTGTTAAATTGACTCCCTTTTTTGGGGGGGGGGACAACCTTGAGGGCTAGACCAGGGCTGTCCCATCTTGGCAACTACTTGTTGGGCTGCTTCAACTCCCAGAATTCCCTGTTCGTGATGGCTGGCGGAGGAATTCTGGGAGTTTGAAGTCCACAAGTCTTAAAGTTGCTAAATTTGGAGAGCCCTGCTCTAGAATCCTTTACATATGGAGAATAGAATGGAAATAGAACTGAACTGGAAGGGACCTTGGAGGTCTTCTAGTCCAGCCCCCTGCTCAAGCAGGAGAACCTATACCATTTCAGATAAGTGACTGTCTAGCCTCTTCTTAAAAATCTCCCACAATTTCTAGTGGCAAGCTGTTCCACTGATTAATTGTTCTCACTGTTAGGAAGTTTCTCCTTGATTCCAGATTGCTTCTCACTCTGATTAGTTTCCATCTGTTGTTTCTTGTCCTACCCTCTGGTGCTTTGGAGAATAATTTGACCCCCTCTCACCATTTTTGTTTTTAGAGGAAAGGGAGTAAGTTAGTGTTGCACCCTGAGATTTCTAAGGGTCCCGTCTGACCTTTGCCCTCTGTTAAGGAATCTGCAGAGCAACCCTTGAGTAGCAAGGGTGTGCACATGAAAATGATTGAGAGTAGTTAGGAAGTAACACAGCCAACACACTTGAGTTGTGTTTACTTTCAGAAATAGCAAGGCACAGTCCAATAAACAGTCCAGGTCATACCCGTATAAAGCAGTAGATACCAAAAAATAGTCCAGGGATAATCCAATAACAGAGTCTTCTTACCAGTCGTTGTAGTCATACACAATAACAGTTCTTCTATATTGGCAAACAGTAGCAAACGCAGCAAAAAGCAGTAAAGAGCAGACAACAAACAGCAAAGATATCAGCAAAGAGAAATAAACCAGGTTTCTAGCTCCCTCTTATGGACATTGGCTACAGAGCTAACCAATCAAGACACAGTATGATGCAATACAGCAGTCTTAAAGCTATATTTATGGTTTATATATTGCCAACCCAACAAGTTAGGTAAAATCATTTCCTAACACCCTCCAGATTGAGAGTTTAGTTCGCAGACTCCCCTAGGAATCGCCTGCACTCTCAGTTCATGCAGTTGCCCCTTCCGTTATTCTGTTATTGTTAACGACCAAAATAGAGGCCAGAATATCTGTTGCTGAGACATCGGTTAAGCAGGTTTTACCCCATTTTATGATCTTTCTTGCCACAGTCACTAAGTGAATCACTGCTGTTGTTAGGTTAGCAATATGGTTAAGTGACGGAGGGACACTGCCACCATCATAAATGTGAGACAATTACCAAGCGTCCAAACTTTGACCACGTGACCGTGGGAATCCTGCCGTTGTAACTTCGAACGGTCACTAAATGAACTCTTAAGTGGAGGAGTGCCCGGAGTTGTGAACCAGTCTCTGATGCCAGGAGTGTCATTTCCTTGTAGAAGATGAGGAGGAAGACGAAGAGGAGGAAGACGAAGAATTAGATGACGAAGATGACCTGGACGGTGAAGATGAGGAGAACGGGGGCGATGATGAGGTGAGTCATTAACATCCCATCTTCTGCGCAACGGTCTCCATGGTGAATGAGATTCGCCGAGTTCTTTTTAACAAGATTTGTTAAGACGAAAGAATATGGTACAAGAATTCCACCAGATGAGCCACAAATTTTTAATTTCCCCCCCCTCAAAAATGTCCCTTCCTCCTTCAGGATGAAGATGATGAGGATGACGAGGATGAGGATGAGGATGAAGAAGTCGGTGGGTATATTGTTCTGTGGCTGAGAATCGCGACTCGGATTGGGTGGGGAGGCCTCCCTTTGGAAACCCAAACTTCACTTCACTTCCCAGAATTCCCCCGCCAACTAACACTTGCCACCAGGGTGCCCCGGGGAATTCTGGGAAGCGAAGTCCACCCATCTTAAAAGTTGCCAAGGTTGTAAAATGGGGAGTTAATCCAAATTCAGTGAATCCAAGCCTCTCTAGAAATTTTTATGGAGGCAACTGGACTTCTTGTTTTTTCTTTGAAGTTGTTTTCGCTTCCCATCCCAGAAGCTTCTTCAGCTCTTACTTTTAAAGCTTCGTTATTAGCTATACCTAAGGGAGTGGTGTGGTGGCCTACAGGTGGAGCTCTCTCCTCACAGTCGGGAGGCTCACAGTTCGATCCTAGGTAGAGGCACTATTATTTTAACCCTGATTTGATGGGTAACAGAATAAACAGAGTTGGAAGGGACCTCGGAGGTCTTCTAGTCAGCCCCCGCTCTGGCAGGAAACCCTACACCATTTCAGCCAAGTGGCTGCTCCAGTCCCTTCTTAAAAACATCCCAACGATGGAGCGCCCACAAGTTCTGGTGGCAAGCTGTTCCTCTGGTTAATTGTTCTCCTTCGTTCTAGATGGCTCGTCTCCTCCATTAGTTTCCATCCGTAGCTTCTTGTCCTGCCTTCAGTCCCCTGGAAGCAGAGACAAGACACCATTTCCACCTCATCCAACCTCTCACTCCCCCCCCCCCTCTCTTTGGTCTTCCTTTCCTTGCAGAAATCCAGCAGGGCGAGAAGCGGAAACGAGATCCTGAGGAGGAACCTGACGACGACGAGGAGGATGAAGACAACGACGACGACTGAGGACTCCCTCCCTCTTCCTTGGCTCCTTTGCAGGCCGATCCGTGTTTTTTGGCGGACTGTGTGACTCTCCCGGCCTTTCACCATTCCCCCCCCCTTTGTGAGACTGTGACGAATCCCCGTCCCCTCTGCTGCTGCCCGCCCGCCCGTTCCCCCCCTCCCGCTCTTTTGTACGGCTGCGAACACCCACAGTATATATTTTTTTAAAGATTGTAGAAAAGATAGGTGTTTCAGGAGAAGTTGGATTTTTTTTGTTTTGTTTTGGGGGGTTAGCTTTCTCTTCCCTCTCCAGCCCCCCCTCCCCTTGTGCTCCCCCCCCCCCTTCCGGATATGAGGTATTTGCGACCAAAGGCTTAGCAATGCAAGGGCAGGTTTGATAAACCTGCAGTCAGTTTGGGGTTCTTGGCAGCTGCTCCCCAGACCCCCTTGGGCACGGCCATTCCTGGCTGGGGAGTCACGTCCGCCGTGGCCCCTCCCACTCTGCCTGGGAGGCTGAAGATGCCCCCTTCTGGAAACGAGGCCGAGCGGGGTGCATGGTGCAGCTGAGGCCCTGGGCGCGAGTTCCGGATGCGGGGCCCTCCTCTCTTCAACACGGGGGTCGCGGCGGTGCTGCTGAAGTGTTTTACGCATGGATTGTGGGTCGCTTGCGGCGATGTTTTGTTTTAATTTGGTGTCTGCTTCCACAATTTATTCCTTGCTGATCTGTGCCCCCCCTCCCCACCCTTCTGTAGAGTTCAGCGAGGGCGGCAAACAGGCATGCTCCAGACAGTGTGGGGCAGCGGTCCCCCATTGCCAGCCCCACAACAAGAAGCTGCCCCGGGGGGGGGGGGGGAAGAAGCCTCCCTCGAAACGGGGTTTCTGTGGCGGTTTAAAAAAAAAAACTTTTAAAGGAAAAAAAAAGAATTCTGCAGTTTGTAAAGCCCTGTTTTTTTTTTGTTTTGTTTTTTTAAATGTAATTTTAGTTTTTGTGGCACAGTTTCCGTACAAACCTAGCTAGGAAAACACTTTGGGCACAAACCTCACACCTCCCAAGTTCAGAAGTTGTGGTTCAACTTTTCCTCTCTCCCCCTCTCCCCCCCCCATTCCTGGCCGATGATGGGTGGTTTTTAGCCCCTAGTTTTAAAAACAAAAGTTTTCAGCCCAGATTTGGTAAAAAAAAAAAAAAAAAAAATAACCCCATAAATAATATCTCCCCACCCACCCTTTCGGAATTTTTGGGCCCTCTTTTATATATCTCCTTTTTGTTAATGGAATTTGGATAAGACTTTTAATAAAAAGACTTGGTTTTTAAAAAGGAACGATGCAGGAAGCCAATGTGTTAAAATGGGATGATTTTGGGAGGGGAGGATTGCGTGCACCCACTTTTGGGAGGGGGAATTTGAAGGGGTCTTGAAGAAAAGGCCACAAGGTTTCAGAAGTGCCTTGTAGTAGTTAAACTTGCTCTTTAGGGAAGAGGCCATCCAGTTCAAACCCCCCACTCGGATAAACGCAGCCTAAGGAAATGACCAACCGTCCTCTTTATAGACCATTGTTTCCCCTGTGAGTTGCCCTCCTAATTATGGAGTGTGCGGCAATCAGAATCTGCTTCAAACCATGGTTTGTTTTTAAACCATGGCTTGTTGTGCAATCCATCCACAGCAAGGAGATTCTTGAGCACTGGGAGGTCAGCTTGGCCTAAGAGAAGGGAAAATGGGGGGGGGGTCATGGGTAAGTGCGTAATTCCATGGAGGTGTGCAGATCCTTCATCCCAAAGGGGGATGGGGTGGCAGAGAAAGACCAGGAATGGCGGTCTATTCCGCAAAGGTTGCCCTCGGGCCACAGATGAGGTTAAACCAGGTTAAATCAACCGGGAAACTCCCATGCGGTGGCTTTTGTTTCTCCCAGGTGCTGATATTGGGGATCGAGAGGGTCAAATATGGATTCACTTTGATATAATTCAGTGTTTGATGACCTTGGCCGCTTGGAGACGGGGGTGGACTTCAACTCCCAGAATTCCCTAGCCTGCTTGTTAGCTGGCTGGGGAATTCTGGGAGTTGAAGCCCACCCCCATCTCCAGGCTACCTAAATTGAAAACCACTGCTATAATCTGTGGTGATATGCCTGCAATTTACAATTTGTGCATCTTGGTTTTAGCCAAGTTAGGCTGGGTAGTTAGTACGTTCTACATACGTGGCTTAGCTTACAGGTTGATGTAATAGGCAATGCGATGGATTTGTCAAACAGAACAGAATAACAGAAGGGCCCTTGGAGGTCTTCTAGTCCAACCCCCTGCTCAGGAAGGCAGGAAACCCTATCCCATTTCAGACAAATGGCTGTCCAATCTCTTCTTTAAATCCTCCAGTGACTGAGCATTCACTTCTGGTGGCAAGCTGTTCCACTGGTTAATGTCAGGAAATTTCTCTTTAATCCTAGGTTGCTTCTCTCCTTGAGTAAATTTGTCTGGAGGGACCAATCACCAGGCTCGAATTATGTTAACTTGGACATTATAAGAAAATTGAGATCTCTGGAGGATACAGATAGTCCTTGACTTATGACCACAATGGAGCCCCAAATTTATGTTGCTAAGCAAGATAGTTCTTGAGTTTTGCCCCATTTCACCACCTTTCTTGCCCCCCAGTTAGTGTTACTAACTGCAGTGTTGAATCAGTAACACAACACAAAAGAGTCACAAGTCACTTTTTCCAATGCTGTAGTAAGTTCGGTCACTAAATGAACTGTTGTAATTCGAGGACTTCCTGTACTTTAATGCTTGAAAAGATGGAAGGGAAGAGGACAACCAGGTGCCTAGGACAAGGGTGTCAAACACGGTGTCACATGACTTTTGCCCCCTCTTCGCTAAACGGTGGGGGCAGGACCAGTACGTGACACATCTGGGCCGTGAGTTCCCACCTCTGGTCTAGAACAACTCGCCGCAGCCATCTTCCCACGGATAATTGAGTTATCCCACGTAGAACTGTGTGATGTACAGAGCCCAAAAACCCTGAGTTTTAAATACCTGTTAATGCATAATGTGCTGGGCTACTACAGGTAGTCCTCCACTTACGACAGTTCATTTAGTGATGGTTTAAAGTTACAATGGCGCTGAAAAAAGTGACTGTTTTTCACACTTAACGACCTTTGCATCACCCCCTATAGTCGTGTGATCAAAATTCAGACGCTTGGCAACTGACTTATATTTACAGCGGCGGTGTCTGTCTCAAAGTTACGACCTTCCCAGCATTTTTTTTTTTTAATTTGATTTATATGCCGCCCTTCTCCGGAGACTCAGGGCGGCTTACAATGCGTTAAGCAATAGCCTTCATCCTTTTGTATATTTATACAAAGTCAGTTTATTGCCCCCCACAAACTGGGTCCTCATTTTACCTACCTCGAAAGGATGGAAGGCTGAGTCAACCTTGAGCCTGGTGAGATTTGAACTTGCAGTAATTGCAAGCAGCTGATGTTAATAACAGTGCTTTAGTCCACTACTACAGGCTCTTTTATTTCCATGATCATGCAATCGAAATTCCGATGCTTGGCGATCTGTTCATACTTCTATGACCCTTGCTGTGTCCCAAGGTCATGTGATCCCAGACTCAATATGGGACGTAAGTCGGGAGCTACCCGTTTGCTGGCGTGGCGGGCAATATTTCGGGCACTGCCAGGGGGGGCTGACTCCTGCTGAACTGACTAGGTTGCCACGGTTAGCTTTACAGGTCCAGCTGAGTCTGTTCTGACGCAGCTCCCCAAACACGACAAACCCTTTGAAGTTAAAGATTCCTTTATTAGGAGCGCCAGCAGCCCCGGCAGAAAGTCTGTCTCTCTGATAGCAGGCTAACAAGTCTGTCCGGCAGGGAGATGATTAGTTGTCTGCCACACCTATTCATCTCGGCCCCCTGCCTTTTCTCCCCAGAGCTAGGGTGGGGCTTCCGTCCTAAGAAACCAGCCCATAGATTTCCGCTGCTCTCCTCTCCTCTGCCTTCTGTGCATCCGCACGTCAGGCACTGGACCCAGCTGTTCCTCCTCTTCCTCATCCTCCACCTCCAGACCTGGGGGCTGAACCAGGAGCACAACTCGGGTGACTGGGTCACAGCAAATGCTGAGCAGGTGATTAAATCTCGCAACATGCTGGATCCAACCGTATATTTCCGTAACCCGGGATCGTGTCATCCCAGCCTGCATGTTATGGGGTGGGTCACCCTCACCGTGACGTCTTCACCAATTGCTTTGCTAGCAGCAGTGGCTCTAAGGACTGGCCCATAGATTTCCACTGCTCTCCTCTCCTCTGCCTTCAGTCAGGTTGTGCTTCACTTGGATTTTAGCAATTGCTGCCCCATTGAATGTGGTTCTCTCTCTTCTGTTCGGCCTGCAGTCAAACCCCGTCTGCACTGCAAAACCCAAGATGCCTGCTATTTTCAGGAACCCTGGTTTGGACCCTTCCCCACGGCTGAAGTCTGAAAGCTCTGGGCTGGGGTCACACGGTGGCAGTGCTGAGGTGCGGGCAGTGATACGCTGAGCCGCTTCTGGGTGGGTGGGGGGGAAGCTTGAGCCTTCGGAGGCCGCAGGAGGATTCAAAAAGAGTCATGGACTGGCACGATCTTTGGGCATTCGGACAAAGGGTCCGGCCACTAAACAGCATGCAAAGATGGCGGGGCGTTGGGAGCCAGGTAGTGAAGCAACCCATCGTTGGCCACCCTTGGTGGAAATTCTCCATTAGGGAATGGATTTATTTTTTTTTAAATAATGGGTGGATTTATGCAGGATTTCTGGGGGGGGGGATCTGGGGTGGGTCTGGAGTGCAGCAGGGCCAGCCTGGCATCTGCTTTCATCCTGTGGCTGTTCTCTTGGGCTCTTCCAGACACTCCTGCCAGGGTTTTGACCAAAGCACCACCTTAGGTCAAATCCTGAAGGTCAGTTGCCAGACTACCAACACACTTGGGGGGCAGGGAGAATATGGCCTTGGGTGGTTGTCTTCAGGGCCCCTCAAATGCCTCTCACCCCCCCCCCCCCACAGGGATCCCTGCCTAGATGTATCGGAGACGGGGGGGGGGGTAGGGAAGATCTGGGAAAGCTCTTTGCCGTCTTGGTTCATCTTTGGAAGGGAGGCCACCAGGAAATGCAGCTGTAAGCAGGGCTGGGGTGGTGCCCCTCTCGACTGCGGAACCCCACAGAACATAAAATGAGAATAAGGTTGGAAGAGACCTTGGAGGTCTTCTAATCCAGACTAACCCCCTGCTCAAGCAGGAGACACTCTATGGCTGTCCAATCTCTTCTTGCAGCGTCTCTCTTGCTCTTCTCTGCACTTTTCCCCCCAGAATCTCGATATCTTTTTTTATATCGTGGCAAGAAAAACTGGACACAAGCGGGATTTCGTGCAGCAGAAAATGGCGCTATCGTTCGCCACAGTCCTGATGCTAGCAGCTCCTCTGTTGATGCAGCCAGGACCGCATTGGCTTTGTTGGCAGCTGCAGCACGCGGCTGGCTCCATGTTCTCTCTCTGCCTTTCTAACCTCTCATTCAGGGAGGGAGGTTCCGCATGGCTGGCCGGCATTTAAGGGTGGGAGCCGTCTCTTTCAAACCCTCCAAACTTGAGGAATGAAGGGGAGGGGGCTTCTCCTTTGGCCCTGCCCTTCGATTGCCTGGGGAGGAAACCCCGGGAGAGACGCGCTTTTAATAGGAGCTAAATGGCCTTGGCTTCATCTTTGGAACCTGGCAATGGAAAAAGCATCTTCTAAGTGGAAAAGATTTTTGCATCGATACGAGCCTCTTAAAAGCATTTCTCTCCTCTTCATTCTCTTCCTCCCCCCTCCCTCAATCAAGCCGTGCGCCCCTCAGCACTAAAACGTTCTCTGCACGGGGGGGAGCCGCTCGATTCTCATCGAGGCTGATCAATTTTTCATGTCGATGCTGCCCCCTCTCCCAGGATCAAAGGCTGGCGTTTGTTAGAGAGAGCTGCTAATTATTAATTTAAAGGACTCGGAGCTTGGTGGTCTAGAGAGCAAGGCTGGGGTGTGGGGGAAGAGGGTGAAGAGCGAGTGTCCCCCTTCCGTGGGAGCCTTTCGGGGCATGTTGGTGGCCGACAATGCTTTGAACTGGCCCAAGAACCCCCACCCCACACAAAGGGAGAAGACTCGATGGACCACCAGGTCTTTCTCTGCCGACGGCTTTCTGTTTCAGGAATGGCAGACGACAACTCCTTGTGGGAAAATTGAGCAATTCTATTTAATTATTTACAATAAATAAAACTTACTTTAGCTTTTGCCTTTCGCATTTCATTCTGTCCCTCCTTTGGCCTCCTTTCTTTAATGATTCTATTCCACCATCTCTTTGATATTAGTGTAAGTCTTGTCCCTCATGGCAAGTTGGCCATGGCGAATTATCACAGAGTGACCCTTCCGTTTCTGAGTTTTGAGGGTTGTGTGAATTGAAAAGGAGAGAGAAATGTATGCTGGATGGGCAAGTAGATACAAGTTTGTTCCCAGGAGTATTTCTGCTTCTTTTTAAGTTCTGCTGGATTATTATTTTTATTATTCATTTCTATGCCACCCACTCTCCGAGGACTCTGGGCAGCTTACAACAATCGACAGTATACTAAATAGCATATTGGCTCCAACAATCTGGGTCCTCATTTTACCCACCTCGGAAGGACGGAAGGCTGAGTCAACCTTGAGCCGGTGAGATTTGATCCGCTGATCTGCTGAACTAGCAGTCAGCTGAAGTAGCTGCAGGACTGGACTCTAACCGCTGCGCCACCTCAGCTCTTAATTCCACCTCCTTCAGCCTGACTGATTTGATTTGTATCCTGCCTTTACTATTTTTACAAATAACTCAAGGTGATAAACACACATCCTTCCTCCCCTTTCCCCACAACAACCACCCTGTGAGGTGGATTGGGCTGAGGGAGAAGGACTGGCTCAAAGTCACCCTGATGGCTTTCATGCCTAAGGCAGAACTAGAACTCACCGTCTCCTGGTGATTGGCCCAAACTCAGGCTTTCATAGCTAAGACAGGACTTGAACTCATGGTCTCCTGCTTTCTAGCCAGGTGTTTTAACCACTTGACCAAACTGCCTTATGAAAGGAAATGGGAGTGACTGGCAGCATCTTCTTCCTTTCAGTTACAATTATCCAAGGAGCCAGAAGAGTGATGTGAAGGTCCAGTCCCTTTTGGGGGTGGGTGGGGGGTGTATCCCTATGCAAATCCAGAGGTGGCAGGCACCGACCCTAAGTTAAAGCACGCCACAACGACCTGCAGGCACTGTGCAGGTAATCCTCAACTTACAACCATTTGTTTTAGCATCGATTCAATCAAGCCACAATGGCACTGGAAAAAATAACCGATGGCCGGTCCCTGCCCTTTTGGCTTGTTGTAAAATCCCTGAAGGATGCTGGACAACCGGCATGTGGTTATAGTGTCCTGGGGCCATGGGATCATCTTTTGTGACCTTTCCAGACAGTTTCTGACAAACTCCAGGGAAACGGGCCCACCTGTTTCCTCTAACTGCAGTGAGTCACTTAACAACCTGGGGAGGGGAGTCATAATATCGGGTGCGAGTCACTTAAGAACCGCCTTGCTTAGCAAAGGAACTGACCTTACGCAGATTGGATTGGGCAGAGTTGAGATTGGATCTAAAATCCAGGAGCTGAGCAACTGTGAACCTCCGGAAGCTCACTGGGGGGAATATCTTCCCGAGGGAGGCCATTAAAATGCCTCCTGGCCCACAGTCGACCTGGGGCAGAGGGGGGAGGGAGCTGGGGGTCCAAGGGGATGGGCTTGGGCAGCACTAATGGGCATAGGGCAGGAGAGTGGGGAACCAGACTCTTTGTAGGAAGAGAGTAAATAATTCAGGGGGTCAACCCCCAAGAGAATCCGGGGCATGGCTGAGCTAGATGGGATACCTCTGTTTTTTTGGGGGGGGGGGACGAAAGGAGCAGACCCCCATTGCAATATTCATAAACCTGGAAAAAGGGAGTGGTGAGAGGGCGAAGGATGCTGGGGCACAAGCGCTGCTGCTGGGGAACCTGCAGGTCTCCCTGGGAGATACAGGTAGTCCTTCACTTACGACCATTCGTTTAGTGACTATTCAGTCACAATGGAACTGAAAAAACTGACTTCACACTTAGTGTCCGTTGCAGCATCCCCACGGTCACGTGATCAAAATCCAGATGCTTGGCAACGGACTCGTTTTTATGATGGTTGCAACGTCCTGGGGTCATGTAATCCCCTTTTGCGATCTTCTTACAAAGAAAGTCCAAAAAGAAAACCAGATTCACTTAACAACCCTGTTACTAAGTTAACAACTGCAGTGATTCACTTAACGGTGGCAAGAAAGGTAATACAGTGAGGCAAAACTCAGTTAACAACTGTCTCACTTAGCAACAGAAATTTTCAGCTCCATTGTAGTCGTAAATCGAGGACTACCTAGAAGTAGTGCAGCCATCCATCCCAAAGCAGAACGAGATGGCCCTAGACTTCCTATGGGGTGGGAGAAAGAGGCAGCTGCTTTCGCCAGAGAGCCCAGATCATCCAGGCTTCTGCCAGGGCAGGGGTCTTGTCACTGGCCCAGAGGGGGCCCTGCAAATGGCCAGGCCTCGGAGGGAAAGCAGGAGCTGACCGAGAAACCACCCAATCTGACCATTGGACGGTCAAGTCCATTTTGTATTGGTTGCCCCTTTTTGCAAAGCTGCCAATTTGCCTTTGGACAATGTACAGATAACACACACACAGCGTTTCCCCCAAAATACACGTCATCCTCCTTTAGAGACCACAATTGGGATCCAAAACTCTGCTTTACAGACCTCGTAAATGCACGGATCAGCTGTAAACTTCCATTTTCATCAGTTTTGACTGCAAAAGGTTGCACAACAAGACACTTGCTAAATGAGGACAGAGTTTTGTTAGCAGTTTTTCGTAAGCCGCACTGTTTTTGCAAGCCCTTCCCCTAATACAATGCAGGCTGGCATCTCATTTTTCATGCAACGTTTCTCAACCTTGGCAACTTTTAAAATGTTTGCACTTCAACTCCCAGAATTCCCCAGCCAATTTTGGGAGTTTAAAGTGCGCACATCTTAAACTGGCCAAGCTTGAGAAACTGCTATAAACAACTGTAAACCCGCTGTCAATCCTGCCTCAACTTGAATCTTTAAGCAAAAACAATCCTTGACTCCATTTGTTGAGAAAGGTATAGTTTACCAAAGGTCAAGTGAAATACAGTAAAGCAAAGCCTGAGGTTCCCGCACCAAATCCCTAGATATAACTTTTCCCTCCCAGACATTTCCCATAGCAATAGCAGTTACACCTATATTGCTTTACAGCCCTCTCTAAGCGGTTTACAGAGTCAGCCTCTTGCCCCCAACAATCTGAGTCCTCATTTTACCCACCTCGGAAAGAGGGAAGGCGGAGTCAACCTTGAGCCAGTCAGGATCAAACTGCTGGCAGTGGGAAGAGTCAACTTGCAATACTGCATTCTAAACACTGCGCCACCACGGCTCTTATCATAGCTGATTCCCCCCCCCCCCCTGTTCAGTTTTAAAAGATATGTTTTTGAAACAGTCATTCTGCATGAAGGCTGCATTCTTCCCCCAGGAAAACAGCCTTGAGGACTAGACACTGAGAGGCATGCTCCTTTCCAATTGTTTCCCTTTCCCCCAGCATCCACTCTCCTTCCCAGGGTTCATGGCAGACTGGCACTGAACAATTGTAAAGCACAGGTGTGAGGTGGCAGTTCTGATAATATAAATCAAGCCAGCATTATCCAAGATCTACAGTCTCCAGATTTATGCATCTCTTGGCAACTGGCTGCACATATACCTGATCCTGAAAAGGGTTTCCGAACGTTAAAAGCTGCATTTCCTGGACAAGATTCTCTTCACTACCAACAAGTCCCTTTAACTAAACTTTTGGTCATAGCTGCTGTTTGGCATAAAGTAGTTATTCAGATTTCTGCAACAGATCTCCTAGGTTTAGTGGGTTCCATAATCCATGAAAAAATCCGCGATCTGTGGACAAGGTACATCAGACGACTATTGGAATATCTGGAAGGAGGACCTGGCCCTTTCAAGCAGGACTGGGAAACATGCTGCTTCGGCACCACCATGCAAGCAATCAAAAATTTGATTAAGTGTGTGAGGTACCACAAGGAATGCAGTATTTTGGATGTACTGGGCTGCTGGGACATGTTCTTGTGAGGTGCAGTCCATCCCTTGACAAAAGCTCTTCATGTAGGTAATGCAGACCATGGTCAAACTTCCCTTGGCGGCACCAACTCTTTAAACTGGTGGTTTATTTCTAAAACTTTTTGTTCCCTCATTGGATGTTGACCTTTTGCTAGAAATACAGATGAAAACACCACTTGTGCGCCTAACTCCTCAACTGTCTTGCCTAACTGCTTGTAATCTCTCAATAAGTGTTTCTAGGCTCATTGTTATGTTGTTGGTCACTCCATGAAGGAGAAGAATGGTGTAGTAATCTGTGGGATTAATTATTTTAGTAAGATTCTCAGATACATCTTTAATTTTTGCTCCAGGCGGCCAGTATACCTCCTGATTGATTGATGTCAGGTCTACAGATGGCTGGTTCTGTTCCCATGAGAATAACACCAGCAGCCCATACCAGCACCCACCTCCACCTTACCGGTGTCTCTGTGCCTGTTACTGATCCAGCCACAGGCCCATCAAAAGTCACTATCATCTCAACAGTCCATTAAACCTTTGAAAAATCTATCTTCAGATATTTCTTGGCCCAATCTTGCTTGTGTTTCAACTTTTGTGTTTTCTTCAGTGGTGGTCGAGTTTCAGGCTGCCTTGCCTTGGCCATGTCTCTAAGCACTGAACACCTTGTACTTCTGGGCACTCCAGGTAGGTTGCAGTTCTGGAATATGGCAGCACTGGAGGATAATGGGTTTCGGGTAGCTTCATGTTTGATTTCTTTCAAATCTTTGGCAGTTAAGGTGCGTCTTTTTTTCTCAACACGTTTCTTGCGACCCTGTTGACTATTTGCAACAAAACGTTTGATGGTTCTGTGATCACGGCCCAATATCTTAGCAATTTCAAGAGTGCTGCATCCCTCTGAAAGACTTTTTAAAATTTTTGACTTTTCAGAGTCAGATAAATCCCTTTTTTGGCCCATTTTGCCTGAGGAAAAGAAGCTGCCTAAACACCTTGATATGGGGTGTTGATCTCCTTCTGTGCTGAGTTGGTTTAATAGCCAGTTTTTCTGTATTGAGTCGTTCTACTAGTCGGTTTCGCACTGCTGAGCCAGTTTTTTCTGTGCGAGGCCAGTCTACCAGTCAGTTTATTTCTGCTGAGATGATTTAATAGCCATTTTTTCCAAGCTGAGTTACCTATCAATTAGTCTGTCTACTAATTGATTTTTCTCTGTTAAGGTGGTTTAATAGTTGGTCTCTCTGTGTTGAGCCAGTCTATTAGTCGGTTTTTCAGTACTGAGTCGTTTTACTAGTCGGTTTTTCTCTGCTAAGACGGTTTAATAGCCAGCTTGTTCGTGTTGAGTTATTTATCAGACTGTCTACTAATTGGTTTTTCTTTACTGAGATGATTTAATAGCCGCTCTGTTTTTCTGCACTAGGCCGGTCTACTGGTCAGTTTATCTCTGCTAAAACGGTTTAATAGCCAGTCTCTCTGTCTTAAGCCAGACTACTAGTCGGTTTTTCTGTATTGAATCGTTCTACTAGTCGTTTTTTCTCTGCTGAGATGGTTTAATAGCCGATCTCTCTGTGTTGAGCCAGTCTATGAGTCAGTTTTTCTCTGCTGAGCCAGTTTTTCTGTGCTAGGCCGGTCTACTAGTCAGTTTATCTCTGCTAAAACGGTTTAATAGCCGGTCTCTGTCTTAAGACAGACTACTAGTCGGTTTTTCTGTGCTGACCAGGTTTACTAACTGGATTTTTTTTTTTCTGCTGAGCCAGTCTACTAGTTTGTTTTCCTCTGCTGAGCCAGTTTAATAACTGGTATCTCTGTGCTGAGCCAGTTTGTTTCCTGTGCTATCCCAGTCCACTCGTTGGTTTTTCACTGATGAGCCGGTTTAATTGCTGGTCTTTCTGTGCTGTCACACTGTGTGCACAATTATTAGGCAGGTTGTATTTTTTTGAGGTATTAAAACCATCCCTCTGCGTTAAGCCGGTCTACTAGTCGGTTTTTCTGCGGTCCCCCGGGGTCGCCGCTCCGCCCTGCCGTCTCCAGCCGTTGCTGCCGCTCAGCCAGGCCCTCTCGAGCTGCCGTTTGGTCCGCTGTCGCGCGGCCTCCAGCCGCTTCATCCCCACCGCTCGAACTCCTGCTTTGCTACGCCGGTCTCCCGCTTCGTTGGGTCGTTAGGCCGCCGGGCTTTTCAGGTAGGCTTCCGTTGGCCTAGAAGTCCTCCAACGCCCCTTCCAACGTTTATTATTTCCCTCAAAAATCCGTTAATAAACAAGAGGGGAGCCTAGAGCGGCCCGAGCGTTCCTACTGCTCCCAGAAACGCATCCCTGGGCGACAACAACGGTCGAGGGCGGGACTTCCGGTAATGCGAAAATTAAATCGAAAAGGGCGGGAAGCCGGCTCTAACCTTTGGGCGCCTCCCTCCGCGTCTATGTGTATGAGGGAATCGCTGTAGCCGGGTTTCTTAAAATTACAACCGGGAATCGTTTTAATTAATGTTTCATTAGCGACAGAAGAAGACGACGGTTTTTTTCTCTAACTGGGTAGAAATATCACTTGTCGCCTCATGCCCACCCACCGGGGCAAGATGGACGTCCGCCTCAGCCAATGAGGGCCCGCGGCTGCCGGAACTGTGTTCCGTGGTGTCACGCGGTGGCGCTCTTGGATGTGGAGAAAGTCTGTTCTCGCGAGAGTTGAAGTGTTTGTCAATCTTGGCCGCTTCGAGACGGGTGGACTTCAACTCCCAGAATTCCCCAGACGGCCATACCGGCTGGGGAATTCTGGGAGTTGAAGTCCACCCATCTTAAAAGCGTCATGGATGACAAACCCACAAGCCAGATGTGGCTTTTCACACCTTTTAGCTTGATTTGCTGGGGCTCCCCTGGCTCTTCCTCTCCCCCCCCCAAGTCCTCTGTCCCGCTTCCCATCCAAAAAGAGGGCCGGGGGGGGGGGCAAGGGGTGTGGGAAGGCCAGAGCTCAGGGCATCTTTCTGCACCCTGGATTGCAAGCACAGCTAAGGGGTTCCCTTGAGGACACTTAGACCAGCCCTCGTCTGTGCGCACCTGCCTCCTGCTCACCTCGGTTATTGTCTTTGTGTTGGTGTGTGCACAGCCTCCCTGTCAGGGTGGATTTGATTTAAATCGAGTTGATTTAAATCCCAATTTAAATCATGATTTAAATCACTAGTAAAAAGGCTTGATTTAAATCAACTCGATTTAAATCGTAATTTTTAAAGAGCGACTGTCACCTCTGCTACTCCTTTGACCCGCTGTTGACTCATCGACAGTCCCAGGGTTGCAGAATATACAGCCTCCTGCTACATAACTAAGCTCCATTTCATGCTGAATAAACTAAATTAT
Organism: Pantherophis guttatus; assembly: GCF_059756535.1. Taxonomy (NCBI): domain Eukaryota; kingdom Metazoa; phylum Chordata; class Lepidosauria; order Squamata; family Colubridae; genus Pantherophis; species Pantherophis guttatus. The sequence goes on from NC_142063.1 coordinate 2,266,153, forward strand.
TTATGTATCTTAAATAGAAAACTAACTTACGATAGATTTTTACCCCAAAATTTTTTTATTAAAATAAATTCGATAAAAATAAAAAAAAAATCCGATTTAAATTTTAAAAAATCTGATTTTTTTGATTTTCTTAAAAAAATCATTGATTTTTATCCACCCTGCTCCCTGTTGATTTGTAGGCAGGCTTTCTTGTTCTGCAGCTCAGAACCATCCATGGATTTATTTGTTAAATTTGTTTATGATTCCCAGCATTTGATTATCATCTTGTCTTCATGGCTATCTCTTCTTTTATGTACACTGACAGCGTGTGCACCAAGACAAATTCCTTGTGGGTCCAATCACACTTGGCCAATAAAAAAAATTCTATTTATTTATTTATTTTATTTATTTATATTTAAATTTATATACCGCCCTTCTCCCAAAGGACTCAGGGTGGTGAACAGCCAAAAGTAAAAAACATAGAATACAAAATTTAAAAACAATTAAAATATATATATTAAACAATTTGGCCCAACAATTAAAATACCCCATTTAAAATTCAAATTAAAATTAAACAATTGGAGAGTTAGGCCAGCCCGGCTTGTTGAAATAAAAAAGTTTTGAGGGCCCGGCGGAAAGTACGTAAATCCGGAATCGTCCGTATCTCTGGGGGGAGCTCGTTCCAGAGGGCAGGTGCTCCCACAGAGAAAGCTCTCCCCCTGGGGGCCGCCAGTCGACACTGTTTGGCCGACGGCACCCTGAGGAGCCCCTCTCTGTGGGAGCGTACTGGCCCTCATCTATTGACATCTTTATCCATATCTATCTATCTATCCATCCATCCATCCATCCATCCATCCTACTGTATTTGTCCATCTGCCTATCTGCCTACCTACCTACGTCTGTTTGTCTGTCTGTCTGTCTATCCATCCATCCATCCATCCATCTATCTATCCATCCATCCATCCATCCCTCCCTCTCCCTCTTTCGTCCTATGGGATCTTAGGTGAGGGGCTGCTTGTTCTAATCCTACCACTCTGTTAGTTGTTAGTTTTGTTAGTTTGTTAGTTTTGCTGCAAGGAGTTTCAAAATATCCTGTCTTGAATGGTTTTCTATCTGCAGTATTTTGCTCTGCTTATGAATGGGGCCATCTAGATAGTTGGCTTCCTCTTTCAACAAGCTCTTTATCTCATTAAGTGCCAGCATCTGCTGTGGGCTATTAAGAAAGACTTGTGGGGACTGCTTTCTGCCCCTAAAAACATGTTTCTCCATTTCTCCTGTAGGAATATTCTGCCTTTTTTTAATATTTCCCAAAATATTTCATTCTTCGCGGGGGTGGGGGGCTTCCAGCACTCCCGAAAGAGATACAGGCAAACACCTGCATAGCTCTCCCAAGGGTGGGCAGCCAGTCAGATTCCTAAAAGTCCCACCTTCTAGCCCTCAACCTCTATGGAAATCTTGGCTTTCCAATTTGTTCAGAGGTCTTTCCAAAAGGTTTGCAGTACAGTCCAGATAGGCCTCAAATTATGACTTACAACGGACCTTGAAAAAGGGACTTTGGACCCAAATTTGAAGTTGCAATGCCCATTTGCAGTGTGTCAAATCGCCACCGTTTACAACCTTTTGGCTGGAAACGGGCGTTTGCTTTCAGTTTCCAGCTAAAACACCCCTCAACAAACGATGGGTTTGCTTAATGACCACAGTCTTTGCTTTATGACTGCAGGGTTCGCTTAACGGTCAGACAAAAAAACGTTGGCAAATTGAGAACGGTCACTTGGTGACCCGCTTAACAACAAACATGACTTTCAAATGAAATTGCAGGCTCAGTTACAGTTGCAGATGTAACTGTATGTTGTAGATTACCTGGAGAGTATATTTCCCCCCACCCCCCCAATCTATGTAGTGCTCATTCTTTGGATAGGTATCTCCAGGTTGAGGAGGACAGATCTCAACCCCCCAGCCCTCCAGTTTGATGGCCAAAGAAGGATGGTGCTTGAGGAATGCTGTGGACATAATACACTTGGACTTCACTAAAGCATTCGACAAAGTAAACCACAATCTACTTCTTGCTAAGATAGAAAAATGTGGGTTAAACAGCATCACCGCCAGATGGATTCGTAACTGACTTACAAACCGTACTCAACAAGTAGTCCTTAATGGTACTACCTCTGCATGGAGGGAAGTAAGCAGTGGGGTACCACAAGTTTCCGTCTTGGGCCCAGGACTCTTCAATATAGATGAGGGCAAAGAATTGGAACTCATCAAATTTGCAGACGACACCGAGCTGGCAGGAATAGCCAATACCCCAGAAGATTAGGCTCAAGATACAGAAGGATCTCGACAGACTTGAACCCTGGGCCCTAACTAACAAAATGAAATTCAGTGGTGAGAAAAGGAAGGCTTTACACGTAGGCAAAAACCAAAAAAATACACAGGTGTAGAATAGGTGGTACTTGGCTCAACAGTACTAAGCCTGAGAGGTATTTTGGAGTCCTAGTAGACAGTCGTTTAAATATGAGCCAGCCGGCTGTGTGTGGCAGTCGCCAAAAAAGCCAGCACAATCCTAGGCTGCATTAACAGAGGAATAACATCAACATCATGTGAAGTTTTTAGTACAACTTTACAATGCCTTGGTATGACCACATTTGAATTGCGTCCAGTTCTGGTCATCACGACACAAAAAACATGTTGAGCCTTTGGAAAAAGTGCAGAGAAAAGCAACTAAGATGGAGACAGTCACTAAACACATGAAGGACAGTTTTGGGATTTGGGTCTGGCCAGTCTAGAGAAAAGAAGGACTAAGGGGGGACATGATAGCAGTCTTCCAGTATTTGAGGGGCTGCCCCAAAGAGGAGGGGGTCAAACTTGACTAGAGCCTGAGTGGCGTAGGAGGCTAATGCCTCCTACTAAGGCAGCATTTAACATCCAGCTGCCTGCAATTACTGCGAGTTCAATTCTCACCAGGCTCAAGGTCGACTCAGCCTTCCATCCTTTCTAAGGTAGGTGAAATGAGGACCCAGATTGTGGGGGCAATAAGCTGACTTTGTATAAATATACAAAAGGATGAAGGCTATTGCTTAACGCACTGTAAGCCGCCCTGAGTCTCCGGAGAAGGGCGGCATATAAAAATAAATAAAAAAATAAAAATAAAATAAAAAAAACTATTCTCCAAAGCACCCGAAGGCAGGATGAGAAGCAACGGATGGAAACTGATCAAGAGAGAGAAGCAACCTGGAATGAAGGAGAAACTTCCTAACACTGAGGACAATTAACCAGTGGAACTGCTTGCCACCAGAAGTTATAGGTGCTCCAACACTGGAGGTTTTTAAGAACAGACTGGACAACTTGTCCGGAATGGGATAGGGTGCCTTGCTCGAGCAGGGGGCTGGACTAGAAGACCTCCAAGGTCCCTTCCGACTCTGCTATCTGCTAGTTCCGTTGAGCTGTGGCGCCTTGGGGAGGACTCAGTCAAGCCTCCAAGCACTCTTGTTTTCCAGCTGCCTGGGAACGGTGCCCCCAAGGAGGGAGGGAGGGGGCAGAAAGAGAAAGGAGGGCTCAGGTGGGTCTCTCAGGTGCAGGAGAGGCAGCCCAGCTGCCAAGGCCACCGATGGAAAAAGGAGGCTTTGTTGTCCTTTTGTTCCTGTGGCCTTCTCTCTCCCGCCACCCCCAAGTCACGTGCCCGGATCGCACAACCTAGCATTCAGCTATTGTCTTACTTTGCCGCTGGCGGCTGGGCTCCCACCACTCCGAGACAGCCTTGCCGAGTTTGCTTGGCTGCAGCCTCCGGTCGAAGGGCGGAGGCACAGCAGGGGATGGGAGCCCAGAGGTTCGGCTGTGCTACATGGGTTGTGGAGTCCCCCTGCGTCTGGAGAGCCTGGCCATCGGGCCTGACCTGTGCCAATGACGGTGGCTTATTCAGCTAACGAAAACAAGCCTTCCAGGGGATTGGCCGGGTGGGCTACGCCAGGGGCGGGGGCTGGAACTCCACGGGGCCCAGCGGCCTTTGCCAGTCGGTTCGAGCGTGGCTCCCTGAGAGCCAGGTTGGCATGGCATCGCCTACGTCCAAGCGTTGGCATAGGCCTGGAGGGGAGCCAGGTTCAAATCTGGCTCCTGAGCCGCAAATGCCCTCTTTGTGCCCGTCACTCTTTCTGCCCAGCCTTCCTCACAGGGTTGTGGTTGGGCCAGTCCCAGTTAACCTTTACTCATTGGACCTCTCTCTCTCTTTCATTCTTTCTCTTTCCCTCCCTCTCTCTCACTCCTTCTCTCTCTCTCTCTCACTCTCTTTCTTTCTTTCTTTCTTTCTTTCTTTCTTTCTTTCTTTCTTTCTTTCTTTCTTTCTCACTCCTTCTTCCTTTCTCACCCCTCTCTCCCCCTCTCTTTCTCTCTCTTATTCTCTCTATTTCCCTTTCTCTCCCCCCTCTTTCTCACTCCTCTCTCTCTCTATTTCATTCTGTCTCTCCCACCCTCTCTGTCTCTCTCACTCCTCTCTCTCTCTTTCTCTTTCAGTCTGTTTCTGTCTCCCTTTCTCTGTGTGTATATTTCTCTCTTTCTCTCTCTTTCACTCTCTCCATCTCTCTTTTTCCCTGTTTTTCTCTATTTCTCTCTCCTTCTCTCTTCCCTCCCCTCTCTTTCTATCTCTATCTCTCTCCTCTCTTTCGCACTCCTTCTCTCTTTCTGACTCCTTCTCCTTCTCTCTCTCTCTCTCTCTCTCTGTGATGCCCCACAGCCTACCTCACAGGACAGTTTTGAGGAACGCTTTCAACGCAGCCTTATCCTCCTACCCAGAGGAAAGGCAGGGTATAAACTGAACAAATAAACAACCTTGCACATACACACCCAATGATTGCCTTGGCAAAAGCAGACTGTGGTCACTCTGGGCCTCTTCCAAAGTCCCAAGGAAGGAGCAGCCTCTTTGGGGAGGGGGGGGCACTTTGGGGGCAGGCAGTGAGAAGTCAGCAAACAATGCTTGCAATTCCTCCGCCCCCCCCAAGCGCCCAATCCAGGGGAGGTCTGAGTTCCCTTCTTTTACAGCCGCATCAATTATTAATCTTCCTTTCCAGAGACGGAGCCCAACAGGGTGTCGGCCAGCAGGACCCCAGCCAAAAAAAATGGGCCGGTGGAAAAACAAGAGAGGGGTCAGTTGACCAAAGGAGGGGGTTTCCAAAAGCCAAACCACCCGGCTGAACGAAATAGACAAACACAGAAGTGAAACCGAGTCACAGAATTGGAAAACCGAAAGAACTGGAGGTGGCTGAATGGCAAGGCAGCTGGTTAGCTTTGAATATGCTGGAATGGAGTAGAGCTGGAAGGGTCCTTGGAGGTCTTCTAGTCCAGCCCCCTGCTCAGGCAGGAGACCCTATCCCATTTCAAACAGGTGGCTGTCCAACCACTTCTTAAAAACTTCCAGTGTTGGAGCACCCACAATTTCCGGTGGCAAGCAGTTCCACTGGTTAAATGTCCTCACTGTTAGGAAGTTTCTCCTTAGTTCCAGGTTGCTTCTCTCCCTGATTAGTTTCCATCCATTGTTTCTTGTCCTGCCCTTTGGAGAGTAATTTTACCCCCCCCTCCTCTTTGGGGCAGCCCCTCAAATGCTGGAAGGCTGCTATCAGGCCTCCCCCAGTCCTTCTTTCCTCTAGACTGGCCAGACCCAAATCCTGCAACCGTCCTTCACACGTTTTAGTCTCCAGGCCTTTAATCACCTTAGTTGCTCTTCTCTGAGCTTTTTCCTCAATTCAGCCCCAAATTTCTGTGGGTAAGCCAGACATTGACCAAGTGAATTTAGTCCCATTTTACCACCTTTTTCTGCCGCCGTTGTTAAGTGAATCACTGCAGTTGTTGAATTAGTGACCTGGTTGTGAAGTGAATCTCTCCCCCCACCCATCCACCCCCACTCCTGTGGACTTTGCTTATCAGAAGGTGGCCAAAGGGGAATCTCTTGACCTCCGCTGCAACCGTCATAAATACGAGTCAGTTGCTAACCTTCTGAATTTTGATCACGTGACTGCAAGGATGCAGCAGTGGTCGTTAACTGTGAAAAGTGGTCACATAAGTCCCTCTTTTCAGTGCTGTTGTAACTTTGAACGGTCACTAAACTGAGCTGTAGTTAAGTCGAGGATATCTGTAGTCTCGTGTCCTGAACCCTTGAAAAAGCAGCTTTGTCTGCACAGCCGCCTGAGAGCCGTCCAGGGAGGAGAGGATTGTGCTCCGAAAAATAGATTTTTTTTTCTCTGATAGATCCTCCTTTCCCTGCCCTAAATCTAACGTGGCACCCTCGGCTCTGAAGGCCCCAGAAGGCACGGCCAGGCCCCAGAGGAAGCCAGCTCCCACAACCCATTTGGGGGAAAAGCGGCTGCGAAATTTGCCATGTTTTTGTCCGGCTATCTAACAAAAATGAAATTCAATGGGGAAAAAAGCAAGGTTCTCCATTTAGGCAAGAAAAACAAAATGCACAGGTACAGTACAGGTGGTACAGTACCTCGCTCAATAGTAGTAACTGTGAGAGGGATCTTGGGGTCCTAGTGGACAACCATTTAAATAGGAGCCAGCCGTGTGCAGCAGCTGCCAAAAAAGCCAACACAGTTCTGGGCTGCATTAAGGGAGGGATAGAATCAGGATCACGTGAAGTGTTAATACCGTTTTATAATGCCTTGATAAGACCACATTTGGAATATGGCATCCAGTTTTGGTCGCCACGATGTAAAAAAGATGTGGTGACTCTAGAAAGAGTGCAGAGAAGAGCAGCAAAGAGGATTATAGGGGACTAAAGGCTAAAACATATGAAAAACGGTTTCAGGAACTGGGCATGTCTAGTTTAATGAAGAGAAGGACTAGGGGAGACATGAGAGCAGTCTTCCAATATCTCAGGGGCTGCCCCAAAGAAGAGGGAGTCAAGCTATTCTCCGAAGCACCTGGAGGCAGGACAAGAAGCAATGGGTGGAAACTCAACAAGGAGCGAAGCAACCTAGAACTAAGGAGAAATTTCCTGACAGTGAGAACAATTAACCAGTGGAATGACTTGCCTCCAGAAGTTGTGAATGCTCCAACACTGGAAGTTTTTAAGAAGCTGTTGGGCAACCATTTGTCTGAAATGATCTCTGGTTTCCTGCCTTAAGCAGGGGGTTGGACTAGAAGACCTCCAAGGTCCCTTCCAACTCTGTTATTCTATAAAAAAAAAGGAGAGCGTGGCTGGCCATGTGTGGCCACCAGCAAAAGCAGGAATGCTGGAAGAGACTCCAGAGTCGGGGGAAAAATATTGCTGGCTTTGCTTCCCCTTGTCAGCCGTCAGCCGATGGAAAGTCAATGCGCAATGACCTACTTTCCAGCAAATCTTTGCAAGCGGCTGCTTCTGCCCGGGCTCCCCGGTTGGGGCTCTTCCGCCTTAGCCGTTCGTTGCAAGGTGTTCCAAGGTGCCGTCAAGCAAACCTCCCTTCTACCTGTTTAAGTCTCCTTCACGGGTTCTGCTTTTTGGAAGAGGGACGGACGCTCGAAGGCTTTAGGGTTAGAAGCCAGGAGCCTTCATTCTTTGGAAAATTCTCAGCCTTTCCCCCTATTTTCTGCAGCTTAATTTGGAATGGAAGTAGAAATAAAAACAGATTTACAGTTAGAATGAATGGAACGGAATGGAACAGAATAGAATTACAATTTGAACTAGCACTGAAATTAAAATTAGATTTAGAATTAGAATGAGTGGAATTGGAAGAGAAGGGAAGGGAAGAGAGAAGAGGAGAGAAGGGAAGGGGAAGGGGAGGGGAAGAGAAGAGAGGAGAGGAGAAGAGAAGAGAAGAGAAGAGAAGAGAAGAGAAGAGAAGAGAAGAGAAGAGAAGAGAAGAGAAGAGAAGAGAAGATAGGAAAGGAAGGGAAGGGAAGAGAAGAGAATATAGGAAGAGAAGGGAAGGGAAGAAAGAAGAGAAGAGAAGAGAAAGAAGAGAAGAGAAGAGAAGAGAAGAGAAGGGAAGAGAAGAGAAGAGAAGAGAAGAGAAGAGAAGAGAAGAGAAGAGAAGAGAAGATAGGAAGAGAAGGGAAGAGAAGAGAAGAGAAGAGAAGAGAAGAGAAGAGAAGAGAAGAGAAGAGAAGAGAATATAGGAAGGGGAAGAGGAAGGGAAGGGAAGAGAAGAGAAGAGAAGAGAAGAGAATATAGGAAAAGAAGGGAAGAGAAGAGAAGAGAAGAGAAAGAAGAGAAGAGAAGAGAAGGGAAGAGAAGAGAAGAGAAGAGAAGAGAAGAGAAGAGAAGAGAAGAGAATATAGGAAAAGAAGGGAAGAGAAGAGAAGAGAAGAGAAGAGAAGAGAAGAGAAGATAGGAAGAGAAGGGAAGAGAAGAGAAGAGAAGAGAAGAGAAGAGAAGAGAATATAGGAAGGGGAAGGGGAAGGGAAGGGAAGAGAAGAGAAGAGAAGAGAATATAGGAAGAGAAGGGAAGAGAAGAGAAGAGAAGAGAAGAGAAGAGAAGATAGGAAGAGAAGGGAAGGGAAGGGAAGAGAAGAGAAGAGAAGAGAAGAGAAGAGAAGAGAAGAGAAGAGAAGATAGGAAGGGGAAGGGGAAGGGAAGGGAAGGGAAGAGAAGAGAAGAGAAGAGAAGAGAATATAGGAAGAGAAGGGAAGAGAAGAGAAGAGAAGATAGGAAGAGAAGGGAAGAGAAGAGAAGAGAAGAGAAGAGAAGAGAAGAGAATATAGGAAGGGGAAGGGGAAGGGAAGGGAAGAGAAGGGAAGAGAAGAGAAGAGAAGAGAATATAGGAACAGAAGAGAAGAGAACAGAATGGAATGGAATAGAAGGGAAAGGGGGCAAGGGAAGAGAGAAGAGAAGAGAAGAGGCCTTGGAGGTCTTCTAGTCCAGCCCCCTGTTCCAGCAAGAAAGTCTATCATCTATAGTCCATTTTGGGCAAAAGGCCCTGCAGTCCCTTCTGAAAAACCTCCAGTGATGGAGCCTCTGAAGGCCGGCCATTCCATTGAGCATAATCCTTCCACAGAGACTAGTGCCTAAACTTAGGGGTCTTGGGCTTTCTTATTCAATCTGCCTTTGGATTATGGATTTCCTGCCTGGCCGCTCTCAGAGGGACAGATTAGGTCATCGTATCTCCTCAGCCCTTATTCTTAACACTGGTACACCACAGGATTGCGTGTTGCATCCCTTACTCTATACTCTCTATTTGCATGACTGCATTCCCACTCACGCCAGTAATATTATTATTAAATTTGCAGATGATACAACAAGAAGGAGCCTGAGTGGCGTAGGAGGCTAATGCCTCCTACTATGGCAGCATTTAACATCCAGCTGCCTGCAATTACTGCGAGTTCAATTCTCACCAGGCTCAAGGTGGACTCAGCCTTCCATCCTTTCTAAGATGGGTAAAATGAGGACCCGGTTTGTGGGGGCAATAAGCTGACTTTGTATAAAAATATACAAAAATATGAAGGCTATTGCTTAACGCACTGTAAGTCTCCGGAGAAGGGCGGCATATATAAATAAATAAATTAAAAAATAGTGGTGGGACTCATCTCTGGGTGGTGGGGGAAGAGTCTGCATATCGAGATGAGGTGGATTGGTTCCTTTCGTGGTGTGGTGACAATAACTTGTGTCTTTAACACCAAGAAGACCCAGGAGCTTCTAGTGGACTACAGAAGGAGTAGATCAGACTTCCAGCCCTTGCTCATCCATGGAGACCGAGTGGAGCAAGTGGCCAGTTTGAAGTTTCTGGGCGTTGTCATAAAAGACGACCTGACCTCTGGGGCTTCTTCCAGATTGCAGGGCCCAGCAGAGATTCTACTACCCGAGACTTCTCAGGAAACAACAACTGAATGGAAAACTGCTGGTGAACAAGTTCTACCGCTGCACCATAGAGAGTATCTTAACTTGCTGCACCTGTGTCTGGTTTGCCAATTGCACTGTGGGAGATAGGGCAGCGCTCCAGAGGGCCAACGCCATTGCCCAGAGGATCATGGGTTGCCCTCTCCCCTCCTCGGAAGAGCTTGATAGCTCCCGCTGCCTTAAGAAAGTTCAAAACATTCCTAAAGATCCATCTCATTATTATTTTTTTTGAACTATTACCATCTGGCAGCCGGTACAGGGCAATAAAAACAAGGACAAAGAGGCTGAAAAACAGCTTCTATCCCAGGGCAGTAACTATATGGAATTCTACGGTATAGTGCAATATTAGCGCAAGATCAGGGGTTTTCAATCCAGTTGTATAGAATGCGAAGGACGTGTGTTTGTATTTTATTTTTATAGTTATAATGTACAGTGAAGATGGCATTTAATTTCTTTGTATGAGGTGCAATGACAATGAACTCAACTCAACTCAACTCAACTCCTTGCAAAAAAACAGGTCCTTTACTTCAGGAGTTGCCACCAACCCGAGTGAGGCACAGCCACAACAGGCCTGCAAAGAGCTTCCTTCCTGCCCCAGCCCGCCCCACAGCTTTGGCAGAGGCTCTACGCGAAAGGAAAGGAGCAGCAATATGGGAAATGTTTTAGAAATAAAAACGGAGAGGGCTGCTTTTTCCCAAACAGATGTCCATCTTGCTAAGCAAAGGTCGAACAAGCATGAAACTCAAATGGGCATCTGGCATGCGATGGCCCTGGCAAGGGAGGGGCAGTTGGGACCAAGCCTAGGAAGAGAGCTTGGACCCCCCCAGGTCCAAGCAGTTTTAGCAGGCCGGGTTGACCTGACCCAGAGGGCTCTTGGGGGTTGCAAAGGCTGGGCTTTTCCACGGAAAAACTCTGCCTTCCTGGATTCCAGGGCACAGTTCCAGGCAGGCTCTGGCCGACCTCTCTCCCTGCTGAGCCCTAGGGATGTTTCTGTGCCATTAGCTCCATGGGGGGAAAAGTCAGAATCAGAATAGAGCCGGAAAGGGACCTTGGAGGACTTCTAGTCCAGCCCCTTGGTCAGGCAGGAGAAGTTGGAGAACCTACACCAGTGATGCCCAACCTTTTCGGCACCGAATGCTGAAAAGGGAGCGCGCCCCGCACGAACGCGTCTGGGCCACAACCCGGAAGAGGAGCTGCCCAGGGCGCATGTGCATGCCCGAAAATGAACTTCCGGTTTCAGCCAGCTACTCTTCTGGGTTTCTGGTGTGCACGATCAGCTGGCCGGCACGCATGCCCACGCAGGAAAATGGAAAACCAGCTCTTCCAGTTTACAGCACTGCCGCATGCAAAAAGATCAGCTGATTGTCGCGCAACCATGCGCACCAGAAACCCAGAAGAGGAACGGGTGACGCCGCTCATGCCAGGTGACATGCTCTGCGTGCCACTTCGGGCACGTGTGCCATAGGTTCGCCATCATGGACCTATACCATTTCAGACAAGTGGCTGTCCAGTCTCTTCTTAAAAAAACCCCAGTGTTGAAGCACCCACAACTTCTGGTGGCAAGCTGTTCCACTGATTAATTGTTCTCCCTGTTAGGAAGTTTCTCCTCAATTCCAGGTTGCTTCTCTCCTTGATTAGTTTCCATCCGTTGCTTCTTCTCCTGCCTTTGGAGAATCGCTTGACACCCCCCCGTCCTCTTTTGGGCAGGCCCTCAAATCCTGGAAGACTGCTATTATGTCCCCCCCTGGTCCTTCTCTTCACTAGACTGGCCAAATCCAATTCCTGTAGCGATTCCTCGTATGTCTTAGTCTCCAGGTCTTTAGCTGCTGCTCTCTGCACTTTTTTTCCCCAACGTCTCATCTTTTTCGTAATGTGGGGACCAAAACCGGATGCCGTATTCCAGCTGTGGCCTTACTATAAAGCGGTACTAAGGCTTCACGTGATTTTGATTCTCTGCCTCTGTTTATGCAGCCCAGGATCGTCTCGGCTTTTTTGGCTGCTGCCGCACACGGCTGGCTCACGTTGAAGGGATCGTCCATTAGGACTCCAAGGTCCCTGTCTCCGTTCCTGTTTTTGAGCCAAGTTTCACCTAATCTGTACTTGTCCCTTTTGGCTTTTTCCTGCCCAGGTGTAAGCCCTTGCTTTCCTCCACATTAAATTTCATTTCTTTGGATAAGGCCCATTGTTCAACTCTGCCAAGATCTTTTTGGATCCTGAGCTTGTCTTCTGGGGTGTTAGCTACTCCTGCCAGCTTACTATCATCTGCAACTTTGATGAGTTTCCCTTCTATTCCCTCATCTGAGTCCTTTATGAAGATATTGAAGAGTGCTGGACCTAAGATGTAGATGTAGATGTTCTCTCCATGTAGATGTAGTCCCATTAAGGACTACATGTAGTAATGTAGATGTAGTTCTACCCCAGTGAGAGTAATGAGCAGTGGTGAAATCCATTTTTTTTTTACTACCGGTTCTGTGGGCGTGGCTTGGTGGGCGTGGAAGGAGAAGGATACTGCAAAATCCCCATTCCCTTCTCACTCTTGGGGGAAGGATATTGCAAAATCTCCATTCCCACCCCACTCTGGGGCCAGCCAGAGGTGGCATTTGCCGGTTCTCCGAACTGCTCAAAATTTCCACTACCGGTTCTCCAGAACCTGTCAGAACCTGCTGGATTTCACCCCTGGTGAGGAGGTTGTTTTCCAGCCTGATGCCCACGAGAGCGGGCAGAAAATACCTAGACCAATCGGGCTTCCGACGCGGGCACAGCATGGAAACGGCATTGGTCGCTCTGGTGAATGATCTCTGGCGGGCCCAGGATGGGGATTGCTCCTCCATCCTGGTCCTACTTGACTTCTCAGCGGCTTTTGATACCATCGACCATGGTATCCTACTGCAGCGACTTGTGGGGTTGGGGATGGGAGGCACTGTCTTACAGTGGTTCTCCTCCTACCTTTCAGGTCGCTCACAGTTTGTATGGGCGGGAGGGCAGAGATCCACCCCAAGGCCTCTAAATTGTGGGGTGCCTCGGGGGTCGGTTCTCTCCCCCCTGCTCTTTAACATCTATATGAAGCCACTGGGTGAGATCATTCGTGGCTTCGGGGTGAGATATCATCAATATGCTGATGATACCCAGTTATACATCTCCACCCCAGACCACCCCAGAGATGCCCTTTCCGTGATGTCCCGTTGCCTGGAGGCAGTGCAGGCCTGGATGGGTAGAAACAGACTTAGACTCAACCCCTCCAAGACTGAGTGGCTGTGGATGCCGGCATCTCGGGTTTCAGAGACCCCATTGTCAGCACTTCAAGCTGCATTTACTCTAGTGCTGACATAAGAAGGAGAAGCGGAGGCGTCTGGAAAGGGACGTTTGACTTTTCACCTACTTATTTTCCCTGGAGATAATATCCCCTAGGAGGTGGGATGGGAGGGGGGAAATTCCTTTGAGCTGGAGCAGTAGATTAGGGGTAGAATGACTTGGAAGATGGCCAATGAGTGCAGGGGAGTGGGGAACGGAAAGGGAGGGTTTTGGGTCTGGAAGTCAGTGTTGGCTTCGATGGAGTCGGGTGTAGAATGTCGTGCTTAATAAATAGGAGTTTTTCTTCAAAGACTTTGTTTGAAATGCAATTTATTTGAGACGACCTCAAAACTTGACACCCATCACTTTTGATGGGTGGGGAAAAACTTGCCCCCGTTGATAGGACTTGCAACTTGGGTGTCCTCCTGGATGCTCGGCTGTCCCTAGAAGACCACCTAACGGCCGTGACCAGGGGGGCCTTCGCGCAGGTTCGCCTGGTGCGCCAGTTGCGCCCTTTCCTGGACCGAGATGACCTTCGCACTGTCACTCATGCCCTGGTTACTTCCCGCCTGGATTACTGCAATTCCCTCTACATGGGCCTGCCCCTGAGATGCACCCGGAGACTCCAGCTGATCCAGAATGCAGCCGCACGGGTTGTTATGGGAGCCCCTCGTTACTCCCATATAACACCCCTCCTGCGTGAGCTGCACTGGTTACCAGTGGTTCTCCGGGTCCGCTTCAAGGTGCTAGTCCTCACCTATAAGGCCCTACATGCCTTAGGTCCAGGATATTTGCAGGACCTTCTCCTGCCTGCCTTTCACCGTCCTGTTCGCTCACATAGCGCCGCTCTCCTCAGGGTTCCCACGGCGAGCCACTGTCGTCTGGCGGTGCCCAGGGGTAGGGCGTTCTCTGTGGGTGCTCCCACCCTCTGGAATGAGTTGTCCACCAAGCTCCGGACGGCTCCTGATCTCCGCTCCTTCCGTCGGGACCTGAAGACTTGGCTTTTCAAACAAATAGACTGAGACTGATTCCGGGCTTTATTATTTACTACTAATTAATTATTTGGATTAAATTATGATTTTATTGTACTTGTTTCTTAACTTGTGTTCGCCGCCCTGAGTCCTTCTGGAGAAGGGCGGCATATAAATACATGAAATAAATAAAATAAATAAAAGTCAAGATGGCAGCCCTAGGTGAAACATAGCCAGTCCCCGACTTAGAGTTCGCTTAGCGACTGCTCGAAATTACACTGAGAAATCGGACTTATGGCCGTTTTTCACACTTAGTTAAAGGTAGTTGCTTTAATCTGGGAAAGACTATCAGAAGTAACTCCACGGATTGTTCTTGGTTCTCGGGGCTTGACAAATTCCTGCAATGAGAAGGAGCAGTTGGTCCTTGACTTACGACCATTCGTTTAGTGACGGTTCAAAGTTACTGAAAAAAGTGACATGATCGGTCTTCACAATTAACGACCGTCGCAGCATCCCCCTGGTCCCATGATTAAAATTTGGACGCTTGGCAACTGACTCACACTTATGACGGTTGCAGCAACTCGGGAGGGGGGGGACGACGGGTGTCACGCAATCCCCCTTTTGCGACCTTCTGACAAGCCAAGTCCCTGGGGAAACCCTGAATCATTTAACAGCCACGTCGCCGACTTAACAACCGCAATGATTCACTTAACAACGGTCGTAAAATGGAGCCAAGCTCATTTAACCACGGTCTATTTTACCGAAAGAAATCCTGGGTTCAGTTGTGGTCATTGGTTGAATAAAAAGCGGGAGCAGTTTGATTGTGAAGAAGCAACGGATGGAAACCAATCAAGGAGAGAAGCAACCTGGAATGAAGGAGAAACTTCCTGACAGTGAGAACAATTAACCAGTGGAACTGCCTGCCACCAGAAGTTATGGTTGCTCCATCCCTGGAGGTCTTTAAGAAGAGACTGGACAGCCATTTGTCTGAAATAGGAGAGGATCTCCTCCTTGAGCAGGGGCTGGATTAGGAGACCTCCAAGGTCCCTTCCAGCTCTATTCTGATTGATTGATTGATTGATTTTCCAAAGCACCTTAAGGCAGGACGAGAAGCTTTACAGATTAATACAGATTAACAGATTTGGAAGGGACCTTGGAGGTCACCTAGTCCAACCCCTTTCCCCCCAAGCAGGAGACCCTACCCCATTTCTGACAGATAGCAGTCCAGTCTCTTCTTGAAAGCCTCCAGGGATGAAGCTCCCACAACTTCTGAAGGCAACTTCTGTTCCATGGGCTGATGGTTTCTCACGGTCAGGAAATTCCTCCTTATTTCCAGGTTGAATTGAATCAAAGAGAGGTACGACCTAGAACTAAAGAGAAGCTTCCTGCCAGCGAGAACCATTGGCCAGTGGAACCGCTTGCCACCAGAAGTTGTGAGTGCTCCATCATTGGAGGTTTTTAAGAAGAGACGAAACGACCATTTGTCTGCAGTGGTCTAGGGTCCCCTGATTGAGCCGGGGGCTGGACTAGAAGACCTCCAAGGTCCCTCCCCGCTCTCTTCTGATTGACTGTATCAATCCTTCTTTTTGGGAGGGCAGGAAGAGGCATACAATCGCACACACTCTTAGACACCCACGGACACACGCAGGTGCAACCCACACGTGGTTTTGTGGGGGGGGGTTCTCCACTAAAAAAAAACCACTGACCTTTCCTTGGGCCACCAGCGAGAAAAGGAGAAGGCGGATTCTGCTGGTTTTCTCTACCTTGTCATTTGTCTCGTTTCACTTTTATTTTGGTCCTTGGGGTACTTTTAAATAGATAAAAGCGGATTTAAAATAAGCGCGCTTTAAAAAAGAAGAAGAAAACAGCTTCTAAAAGCAGCCGTTGCAACCAGGGACAAGAAAAGCAGCTAAAAATGTTTCTTTGGGGTAAATATAGAAGGGCGGGGACTTGGAATGGCTCTCTCCGAGGACAAATCCTGCTGGAATCCAGTGGATTCCCCCCCCCCCGAAGGAGCAGAGGGGCTTCTGATCCTTGAGCTCTTGGCCTGGATGTCAGATTGAGCGACGTTTGAAAAGATTTCCGAATGGAAGGAGGCGAACAACCATGTAGATGGCAGAAGTCAGTCTTCTCCTCGGCTTAGCTCTGGTCACACACGCCCCTCTTTAAAAGATGGAGGAAGTTTGGAGAAGGGGGAGAGGATGGAGAGGAAACGAGCCCTGGGAAGAAGGGGACAGAATCTGGCTAGGGAAGGGGAGAGAGAGGGAGGGAGAGATAGGCAGGCAGGCAGGCAGGCATAGACAGACAGACAGACAGACAGACAGAGACGGACGGATGGATGGACAGACAGGCAGGCAGACAGAGACAGATGAATAGACAGACAAACAGAGGGTGGGCAGAGATAGATAGACAGATGATAGAAAGGATAGATAGATGACAGATAGATAGATAGATAGACAGACAGACAGACAAGCAGGTAGACAGAGACAGATGGATAGACGAACAGATGGGCGGACAGAGATAGATAGACAGATGATAGAAAGGATAGATGACGGATGGGTAGATGGATGGATAGATAGATAGATAGATAGATAGATAGATAGATAGATAGATAGACAGACAGACAGACAGACAGACAGACAGACAGAGACGGATGGACAGACAGCCAGACAAGCAGGTAGACAGAGACAGATGGATAGACAGACAAACAGATGGGCGGATGGGTGGACAGAGATAGACAGACAGATAATAGAAAGGATAGATAGATGACGGATGGGTGGATAGATAGATAGATAGATAGGCAGGCAGGCATAGACAGACAGACAGAGACAGATGGATAGACAGACAAACAGATGGGCGAATGGGCGGACAGAGATAGATAGACAGATGATAGAAAGGATAGATGACGGATGGGTGGAAAGATAGATAGATAGATAGGCAGGCAGGCAGGCAGGCAGGCAGGCAGGCATAGACAGACAGACAGAGACAGATGGACAGACAGACAAGCAGGTAGACAGACAGATGGATAGACAGACGAACAGATGGGTGGATGGGCAGACAGAGATAGACAGACAGATGATAGAAAGGAGAGATAGATGATGGATGGGTGGGTGGATAGATAGATAGATAGACAGATAGATAGACAGATAGATAGACAGATAGATAGACAGATAGATAGGTGATAGATAGGTAAATAGAGACTGACAGACACACAGACAAAAAGACAGGAAGGCAGGCAGGCCGACATAGACAGATGGATGGATAGGCAGGCAGGCAGACACGATAGCGAGAAAGAATTTGACTCCAGTGCATACAAGCCGCGTGACAGATCGTAGATCATAATTGCAATCATTAATCTAAAGACACAAAACAACAAGTGACAGTCACGCATACCAGGAGGAGAAGGTAGCAGGAAAGGTGATGATAGCAAGACAATCCTACCACACGGGTAAATATCTTCCGGCCTAAGACAATATGGTTGTTTACAGAATGCATCATGACTGCATTTGTTATATCTGGAGGCTTGCTCACGATATCTTTATTCTCTGTTTCTTAACCTTAGCAACTCTGTATGGACTTCAACTCCCAGAATTCCCCAGTCAGGGAATTCTGGGAGTTGAAGTCCTCACATCTCAAAATGGCCACGATTCAGAAGCCCTGCTCTAAACAAACCCAGATGTGTTGGTCACCCAACGTGCCATCTCTGGGGAGGGGGCTCCCAGGCCAACATTTCTGAGCCTCCAAAGGCTGCAGAGAGGGGCTCTCTGCTGAAACAAGGGGGTGGGGGGGACTGCTGAAGTCCCCCCTTCCGTTCTCGGTCACGTGATCAGGTGGGAGGCGGCTTAGAATAGAGCCAGCTTCACCACTCTGAGCTGGTGCCCGCCTGGGCGACGCGGCTGGGGATGATGGGAGCTGCAGTCCACAGCAAACGCAGCAAAAATCCTAGTTTCTTTTTCTCTCCCCCCCCCACCCTTTTGGGAACCAAGTGCCCACGGCAGTTAGGAAAAGCTGGTTAATGATTCCAGGAGCCAAACCCAGGGGTGCCAAGCTGTGCCAAACCAGCTGTGCCAAACGTTGCAACTGGCTGCTGAAGTTGCCCATCGTTGGGCTAAATGGGTTCAAGGGAGAGGCAACTATTGACTTTGGGAGGGAAGGGGAGGGAGAGGGGGGAGTGACGTCCCACTCATCCTGTCGGGCAAACAGTGCGAATGATGCCAGCCAGCAGGGAACGAAGAGGCAGCCGAGGGGGGCATCCCTTGCTTCGGTGCCAACTTTCTTACCACTGTTGTTAAGCGATTTGCTGCAGTGGTTGAGTGAATAACCTGGTTGTTAAGTGAATCTGGTTTGGCTTTGCTTGCCGTAAGGTTGACCCCCACCGGGACACTGCGACCGTCATAAGTGTGAAAAACGGTCCTGAGTCCATTTTTTCCGTTGTAACTTTGAATGGTTACAAAATGAAGTGTTGTAAGGCAAGGACTACCTATATCAAGGAAGCCCAGGGTTAGTTAGAATAACAGAGTCGGAAGGGACCTTGGAGGTCTTCTAGTCCAGCCTCCTGCTCAGACAGAAAACCCTACACCACTTCAGACAAACGGTTGTCCAATCTCTTCTTAAAATCTCCAATGATGGAGCACCCACAACTTCTGGTGGCAAGCTGTTCCACTGGTTAATTGTTCACATTGTCAGGAAATTTCTCTTTAGTTCTAGGTTGCTTCTCTCCTTGATTGGTTTCCACCCGTTGCTTCTTGTCCTGCCCTCAGGGGCTTTGGAGAATAGGTGGACCTCCTCTTCTTTAACAGAATAACAAGAGTTGGGAGGGACCTTGGAGGTCTTCTAGTCCAACCCCCTGCTCTAGCAGGAAATCCTATATCCCATTTCAGACAAATGGCTGTCCAATCTCTTCTAGAAACTCCCCAGTGATGGAAGATCTACAGCTTCTAGTGGCAAGCTGTTCCACTGGTTAATTGTTCACATTCTCAGGAAATTTCTCCTTAATTCCAGGTTGCTTCTCACCTTGATAGTGTTTGATAAGTTGTTAATTTGAAAAATGGCTGCGGCAGGGACTTTGGCTAGGGGAATTGGGGAGAACAGCCAAGATGGCAGCTGCTGCTCTGTGAACGGAGCCCCCTCTGAAAAGGGGTCCTTGAGTTGTGAATGACCCCCCCTCCTGAGTTTCCCGTCGTGACTCGCCAAGGTCAACTCATGCAGTGACCGGTCAGCTGAACACGGCTCTGGCCAAGACACACAACACGTGAAGTGTGTGCTGTGGAGGCAAAGTTTGCAACGGAGCCGAGTCAAAGAGAGAAGAAAAACTTCTCTCTCTCGGTTGCCTTTTCACTGGCACAGATGCCCTCCATTTTGCCCTCCGAGACCCCTTGCCTATCTACCCTCCCAGAACCATAGAGTGAGGAAATGGATAGGTTAACATTAAAGATAAAAGACAAAGAAGAAGATACAGAATGTTTTTTTAAAAACTTGGGATTTGTTTTCTCAATGGTTAGATAATAAAGGCGGAAATTAGAAGTTGGAAGAATATTTTGATTATATATAGTAATTATACATAATTATAGTAATTATTATTACTATAATTATGTATATGTGAAATGACCCAGACAATACACTGTTCACTAAATACTCATATCTGTTAAAGCAAAATGTATAAATATTTTTTTAAAAAAACCCATAGAGCGGGAGGGAGGGAAAGGCACCTCAGAGGTCATCTAGTCTACGGGTGGCAGCTTTAAAACTTGTGGACTTCAATTCCCAGAATTCCCCAGCCAGAATTGAAGTCCACAAAGCTCAAAAGATGCCAAGGATGGACACCCCCTGATCTACTCCAAAACAGCCCCAGGGACTGACCTCTCACTTGCAGCCACAATTGCTACCCTCTCCCCGCAAAAAGACTTCTTCCATACCCCTGTATCCTTTTTTTCTAGATTCAAGTGCCTGGGAAAGTCGAGAGTAATTCTCCCAAGCCCAGTTTGCAGGATGGGGGTTGGGGTGGGGTGGGAGACAGTCGCCTGGTTGCCATATTCATTTATTATTTATTTATCTGTTTGTTAAATCGACTTGTCGTCTACCTCGCTGGGCTGCTTACAGTAAGGAAAAGGAAGGAAAATGAGAAGGCTGGTAAAACAGAACAGACGTAAAATAACCAAACGATATACAACGACAAAGGAACACGGCCAGAATAAATACATCGATGTGATAACCAGAAAGATGGATGCGTGGAGAGCAGAGGACGAGTGAGGGGAGGTGAAAGTCAGCCTTCACACTTCCCCAAGTCTGGGGGTCTCCACGGACCATCAACTACCTCGTAATACACCCTAAGTATCTTCTGGAACAATTTGTTGTGAATCCTGGCACAGAGATTTTTAGGGAGTTGCAGGCCGTTTCTGGAATTGGGGGGCTTTTTAGAAGGGCAGGAGTGAGAATGGCGATACCCACCCGGAAAAATGCTCTGTTTGTGCGGCGGCAGCCAGAAAAGCCAAGGCAATCCTAAATTGCATTAACAGAGGGATTGAATCAAGATCAAGGGAGGTACTAAGACTACTTTGGATTGTATATTTTATTTGTGTATTGGTGTATAGAATATATTAATAAAAATTATTGGGGGGAAAAAAAGACCACTCTATAAAGCCTTAGGATGCCTAGAGTCCTGCATCCAGTTTTGGTTACCACACTATAAAAAAGAAGTTGAGACTCTAGAAAAAGTGCAGAGAAGAGCAACCAGGATGATGAGGGGACTGGAGGCTCAAACATACGATGAACGGTTGCAGGAACTGGGCATGGCTGGTCTAGTGAAGAGAAGGACCAGGGGAGACAGGAGAGCATCTTCCGATATTTGAGGGGCTGCCACAGAGAGGAGGAGGGGGGTCAAGGTATATTCCAAAGCACCTGAAGGCCAGAAATGGAAGAATGGATGGAAACTGAACAAGGAGAGATTCAACCTGGAAATAAGGAGAAACTTCCTTAACAGTGAGGTCAATTAACCAGTGGAACAGCTTGCCACCAGAAGTTGTGGGAGCTCCAACACTGGAAGTTTTTAAGAAGAGACTGGACAGCCACTTGTCAGAAATGATCTGCTTGAGCAGGGGGTTGGACTAGAAGACCTCCAAGATCCCTTCCCACTCTCCTATTCTATATTGTTAACCCTGTGCATTGGCTTATTATTTACCTGTTAATCTGCAGCTGTCCATGGAGGCTCCATTCAGCTGACCAGATGAAGCTTAAAGGAAATGAAATTCCCGGTCCTTGCAAGACCTCAATTTTCAAGCATCTCCATTCCCTCTATCCCCTCCCCCCACCGTGCTTCACGCTATGCAGGATGGGACCATACAGTACACAGGTATTCCTCATTTAACAACGCTACTGGAATTTCGGTTGCTAAATGAAGCAGCCATTAGGCAAAGCAGCACAAGACTGCACCACAGGCAGCTTGTTTAGTGACTGTTACAACGGGACATGAAAAAGTGACTTATGATAGTTTTTCACACCGTTGCAGCCTTCCTACGATCATGTATCAAAATTCACTACTAGGCCACTGACTCATATTTATGACGGTTGCAGTGCCCCGGGGTTATGCAATCCCCTTTTGCAACCTTCTTCTGATGAGCCAAGTCAAGAGAGAAACCGGATTCACTATGCAAACATTTTACTCCCTTCCCAAGAGTGGTTCTCCCCGGTTTGGGCAAATCGGTAGAGGCAGGGTTGGAGGCTCCGCCCACCCGCCCGGACATCATCAAATATGCTTTGCGCACGTGAAGATGTGGCGCGTGTGTGAGTGAAGCAGTAGCAAAGATTAAGTGAAACCGACCCCTGCTTCAGAACCGCAGTGATTCACTTAACAACGGTAGCAAGAAAGGTGGCAAAATGGAGCAAAGATCGACCACCATCTTGCTTAGTAACAGGGCTCAGTTGCGGTCATTAAATCGAGGACTACTTCTACTCAGCAAGTTGTGGGAAATGGGGGGCAGTTGTGACAGTCCCATTTTCTTCAGCTTCATCTGGTCAGCTAAACGGAGCCTCCATGGACAGCTGCAATTTACCAGATATGGCCAGCAACAAGAAGCCAAGCCCCAGAGTTAAAACAATATAGAATAGGAGAGTGGGAAGGGACCTTGGAGATCTTCTAGTTCAACCCCCTGCTCAAGCAGGAGGCCCTATAGTACCATTTCAGACAAATGGCTGTCCAATCTCTTCTTAAAAGCCTCCAGGGATGGAGTGCCCATGACTTCTGGTGGCAAGCAGTTCCACTGGTAAATTGCCCTCACTGTTAGGAAGTTTCTCCTCAATTCCAGGTTGCTTCTCTCCTGATTAATGTCTATGGAGATGCTCAATCATCCAGGTTCCGGTTACATTTTTTTTTTAATTTGATTTATATGCCGCCCTTCTCCGGAGACTCAGGGCGGCTTACAATGCGTTAAGCAATAGCCTTCATCCTTTTGTATATTTATATAAAGTCAGTTTATTGCCCCCACAAACCGGGTCCTCAATTTACCCACCTTAGAAAGGATGGAAGGCTGAGTCAACCTTGAGCCTGGGGAGATTCGAACTTACAGTAATTGCAGGCAGCTGGTGTTAATCACGATGCTATCAGTCTGCTGAGCCACCAGGCCCTTGAACCACGCAAGAAGCTTGCTTGGTTTTTAACCAGGTTAGTTTTTTTGCGCCCCTAGCACGAGACAGCCAGCCTGGTATAGAAGCTCTGTGCTATGGATCCTTTGTTTTGTGAACTCAACCAATGGTGGTTTATTTAATAAACGGTAGCTTAGTGTGTCGGGTGAAAACAGCTGCGGCTTTTGCACATCCTGTGTCACACAACCCCCATTGTGGTCCGCTCGGTAAAACCTTTTGAAGCGCGACTGACATTTCTTGACTTATCCCTTTTTTCCCAAGAAGCTGCAAAAGAAGTCCCTTGGGAGTTGGGGCGGCATAGAAATGCGACAAAATAAATAAATAATAAATAAATAAATGCAAGCATCTGGGCGTCCACCAGAGGGCGTCCAACCCTCTATGCTGCCAGCCCTCTAGTGGTGGCCTGGAGTCCTGCAGCCCAGATTTGCCAATCCCTGTGTACAGGAGACCAGGAGGAAGGAACACTGCCTCCATTCAGCGGGCCACAGGATGACGTGAGCCCAGCCTGCCGCATGTGGCAACCACACGGTCTGTTCAAGCTCATTCTGTCCTGAACTTTTACACAGTGACCTTCTGGGTCAAACGTGGGAAGGAATGACAGGCGCCAAGGCCAAAAAGAAGAGAAACAATCTGAAGGGCTCACGCTGTTCTCCGTCAAACACCCCCCCCCACTCCTCCCAAAAGCATCAATCTTAGCGCAGAGTTGTCCAAAGTTGGAAACAGTGTCCGGGCTCCTAATTCCGTAGCTGAAATCGGAGACGGTGGCTTTTGGGGGGTGGGGGGTGGAGAGGGTATCCTTTCGTTTTTTTTTGCAAAAAGAGAAACCATCCAGTCTTGACCCAGGAATCCTCCAAACTTTGTGGAGCGGAGAAGGAGGAGGAGCTAGGTGGGAAAATAGGACAGTATTGGCCTACTTTGCAGAGTTGGTGGGAAAGCTTGTGAAACCATTGTTGACTTAAGTCCTGCGGAGTTGTGAAATCGGCCCCACGATCTTCCTGGGAAGTGTTAAGCCACACTCCCTAAGCCACAAATCTTAACAAAACAGAAGAGAAGAGAAGAGAAGAGAAGAGAAGAGAAGAGAAGAGAAGAGAAGAGAAGAGAAGAGAAGAGAAGAGAAGAAAACAACCAAGTTGGAAGGGACCTTGGAGGTCTTCTAGTCCAACCCCACTGCTTGAGCAGGAAACCCCTATACCATTTCAAACAAATGGGTGGTCCGGTACCCACAAAGTACCCACAAAGTTCCTGTGGCAAGGCATTCCACTGACGAATTGGAAATTCCTCATTGATTCCAGGTTGCTTCTCTCCTTGATTAGGGTCCGTCCGTTGCTTCTTGTCCTGCCTTTCTTGATGAATAAACCATCATTCTAATAGGAAACTGGATGGTTGAGCCAGTCCGATTCAGTTGCATGTGGGAATCCTGCCATTTGGAAGCAAATCTTGGTTTCTGTGTATGCCAAGAGGTATTTCTTTGAATTTAGCCTGGATTTTTTTTAAAAAAAATTCTTCTGTTCAATCATGTCACATTCTAAGTAGACGGTCTGGATAAGTCCCTGCAGTTTTCTTGGCAAAGTTTTTTTCTTTTAGACATGGAACGCCATTGCTTTCCGCAAAGGTGCTTTTTCAAGAGGTAAGATGTTTCGCTTCTCCTCCAGGATTCAGAACTGAAGAAGCTTCTTGGAGGAGAAGCGAAATGTCTTCAAAGAAAAAAAAAACCCCCAGAAATTCCAGTTGCCTCTTGAAAAAGCATCCTTGGGACAACCATGACCTGGATGACTGACTTTTTGCTATACAATTTGGGATGGACACCCTTGGAATGGTGTGGGAGTAGGAATGGATTTCCAGAGGAAAAATTGCAGGCTACAGGAACCATTTGCTCCAATCAGGTGACCCTGAGGACACAGGTAAACCTCCAGGTGGCCTTAATGACTCCCTAAAAGGATGCAAATGACCAGCTATCTTCAAGGAACATAAATCCTTCCCTTCCCCACCATCCAGTCAGAGCTGAGGAAGCTTCTTGGAGGAGAAGTGAAACGTCTTCAAAGAAAAAAGAAAACGTAGAAAGTCCAGCAATGAGCACTTCTGGGACAAGCAGGACCTGGATGGCTGAGAATCTCCGTAGATATTTGCCATTGCTTCCTTCCTGGGGCTGATAGGGAATGACTGGCCCAAGGTCACCCAGCTGGGATTGTGCCTAAGGCAGAACTAGAACCCAGGGTCTGACGATTGCTGAGGTCTTCCCCAAGACTGAAAGTGTGGCCAAACAATGATGACGTGTGTGTGTGTGTATGGGTGTGGCTTTCTGGATTGTGTACGGTGAAGATAGCCAGGGATTCGGGCTGTAGGTCTATTTATATAGAGTGACGACAAACCGGGTTCCGATCAGCTCTGACGCTCAGTGCAACAACACTACGATTCCTGCTTTGGTTGAGGGAGAATCAGGCCCCCAAGGGAGACGCTGAACTGCGTGTGCAAAACACAATTCCCACAAGGTGTGATGCCTAGACAGGAACCACGGCCTGGCTTCGAACGCCTGATTCACGTGACATGCTAAGCCAGGGACCGGATTCTTGTGAGGCTCAGAGATAACAGAACAGAATAACAAGAGCCGGAACGGACCTTCTAGGTCATCTAGTCCAACCCCCTTCCCCCCAAGCAGGAGACCCTACCCCATTTCTGACCGATGGCAGTCCAGCCTCTTCTTGAAAGCTTCCAGGGATGAAGCTCCCACAACTTCCGAAGGCAACTTCTGTTCCATGGGTTGATTGTTCTCATGGTCAGAAAAATTTCTCCTTATTTCCAGGTTGAATCTCTCCTTGGTCAGTTTCCATCCATTCTTCCTCGTCTGGCCTTCGGGTGCTTTGGAAAACAGCTTGACCCCCTTCCTCCTCTCTGGGGCAGCCCCTCCAATATTGGAAGATGCTCTCATGTCTCCCCTGGTCCTTCTCTTCACTAGACTAGCCAGGCCCAGTTCCTGCAACCGTTCATCGTATGTTTTAGCCTCCAGTCCCCTCATCATCCTGGTTGCTCTCCTCTGCACTCTTTCTAGAGTCTCAACCTCTTTTTTATAGTGTGGTGACCAAAACTGGATGCAGTACTCTAGGTGTAGTCTTACTAAGACTTTATAGAGTGGTGTTAGTACCTCCCTTGATCTTGATTGCATCCCTCTGTTAATGCAATTTAGGATTGCATTGGCTTTTTTGGCTGCAGCGGCTGGCTCCTATTTAACTGGTTGTCCACTAAGACTCCCAGATCCCTCTCACAGTTCCTGCTATTAAGCCTGGTTTCCCCCAGTCTATATTTGTACTTTTGGTTTTTCTTGCCTAAGTGTAAGACTTGACTTTTCTCCACATTGAATTTCATTTTGTTAGAGAGGGCCCAGGGTTCAAGTCTGCCTATCTTGATCTTGAGCCTATCTTCTAAGGTGTTAGCTATTCCTGCCAGCTTAGTATCATCTGCAAATTGAGCTTCATTGTCTGAGGGTTCACTAGAACCTAGAACCTCCACTGGCTGGGGAATTCTGGGAGTTGAAATTCACCCATCTTAAAGTTGCCGAGATTGAGAAAAACTGGCCAAGATTAATCAACCCATTGTCTGACACGATACAGGATTTCCTGCAGGGGGTTGGACTAGAAGACCTCCAAGGTCCCTTCCGACTCTATTATTCTGTTCTGTTCAACCATATGATGGAGTCCTATTTATACCACACACTAGTGACACTGGATGGATTCACCCCGTATGACTTATGACCGTTTTTCACACTTATGACCGTTGCAACTATGGTCACATGATCAAAATTCAGACGCTTGGCAGCAGACTCATAGTTATGACGGTTGTAGCGTCCCTGGGTCATGCGATCCACTTTTGCGACCTTCTGACAAGCAAAATCAATGTGTGACTAGTTTCACCACGGCAGTGATTCGCTTAACAATGGTGGCAAAACTCACTTAGCAACTGTCTCGCTTAGCAACAGAAACTTGGGGCTCAATTGTGGCCGTCAATTCCTGCAATTTATGGCAGCCGCCCAGCAGGAGGAGTCTGGGAGGTCCCTTTTTTTTAGGGATTCAAATTTTACTCAAAGACAGGAGTTGCTACTACTCAGGGAAGTTCTGCCCTTGATTAAGATGGATGGTTGTAGAAGGTGATCCCAGGTGAGAATGTTAAGCAACAAGAGGACAGCTAGGAAGCAATGGCTGGAGGTGCCAGAAGAGAACCTTGTGTACCCGCAGAGAAAGGGACGGAGGAGACTAGGGGGCGAGTCAGTTTAACAAAGCTTCAGCTCTCTTTTCTCTTGTCTTCAATGCAACGTCCTACCTTCTTTTCCCAAAAGTGTTCCGAGAAAACCACCCAGTTCAGAGAGCACCAAGGACCCCAAAAACAGATCATCAGACCCTCGTGCATCACCTACCCTCTTCCCGGGGCCACCCGGAAGGTCATGGCTCTCTCGGTTTTTCAGCCAAGGAGGAAACCCAGCTCCAGGCCCTCAAAACGATCATGGAATCAAAGTCTTAGTACCGCTTTATAAATCCTGAGTAAGGCCACACCTGGAGTACGGCATCCAGTTTTGGTCCCCACATTACAAAAAAGAGGTTGAGACTTTGGAAAAAGTGCAGAGAGGAGCGACTAAGAGGATTAAAGGCCTGGAGAGTAAAACGTAGGAAGGACGGTTGCAGGAACTGGGTCTGGCCAGTCTAGAGAAAAGACAGACCAGGAGGGGACATGATAGCAGGATTTCAAGTATTTGAGGGGCTGCCCCCAAAGAAGAGGGTGGCTCAGCCTATTTTCCAAAGCCCCTGAAGACAGGACAAGAAGCAACAGATGGAAACTAGTCAAGGAGAGAAGCAACCTGGAATTAAGGAGAAACTTCCTAACAGCGAGGACAATTAGCCAGGGGAACAGCTTGCCACTAGAAATTGTGGGTGCTTCATCCCTGGAGGTTTTTAAAAAGAGGCTGGACAGCCACTTGTCTGGAAGGGCAGGGATGGCGAACCTTTGCAGCACCGAGGGCCGAAAAGGCTCAGCTGATCGTCGCGCACACATCTGCCCCATAAACCCGGAAGAGGAACGGGCGATGCCGCGCGTGCCAAGCGACCTGTCTCTGTCTGCCACTTCAGACACGTGTGCCATCACGGGTATAGGGTCTCCTGCTTGAGCAGGGGGCTGGACTAGAAGACCTCGAAGGTCCCTACTCTACGATGTCCTGCTCCATCCCTGGAGGTTTTTAAGAAGAGCCCGAACAGTCATTTGTCTGGATATAAGGAAGGTCTTCTGCTTGATTGATTGACTGATTGACTGATTGATTGATTGA